>NC_053161.1:182748491-182775331 GCF_016835505.1 Polypterus senegalus
GGATGCCTCATGTGGGGTGTGAGGGTGATTGTTCCACCAAAACTGTGTCCCCGGGTTCTGAAAGAGCTCCATGTAGCACATGCAGGTATAGTGTGAATGAAAAGCATGGCACGCAGTTACGTATGGTGGCCTGGCATCAACTCTCAAATTGAGCTCCAAGCTAAATCCTGCAACTCTTGTCAGAGTAGAGCCTGCGCTAGCACCTTTACACCCTTGGATGTGGCCCTCTAGTCCCTGACAAAGGATACATATGGACTTTGCGGGTCCATTTGAAGGAAATATGTACCTGGTCGTGATAGATGCACATTCCAAGTGGCATGAGGTGCATATTATGGACAACACCTCACCGGTAAGACCATTCAAGTGCTCAGGAGCCTTTTTAGTCGATATGGCATTCCACACATCCTTGTGAGTGATAACAGACCTCAGTTCTGTTCTGAAGAGTTTAGTACATTTGTGAAGTCCAATGGAGTTAAACACATCCGCTCAGCACCGTACCATCCTACCACCAATGGCTTGGCCGAGCGTTTCATGCAGTCCTTCAAACATTCCTTAAAACCTTCTAGAGGCACAGCACTTGTGCAACAACGCCTGGATACATTTCTGTTAACATACCGCAATTCCCCTCATGCAACAACAAAGGAGATACCAGCTAAGATGTTCCTTGGACGCAAGCTGCGATCACGGCTGGATTTCCTGAAACCTGTTGCTGGTGTAGTGCACAGGTCACAAGATGCTCAACAAGAGCGCCGCAAACCATGCTCCAAAGACAGACAGTTTGATATAGGTGAGCCTGTCCTCGTGCATGATTATAGGAAGGGGGAGGAGAAGTGGACCCAAGGTGGTGTTATGGAGAAGACTGGACCAGTGTCATCTATACTAATAAAAGGCAAAGCCCTCACTGATTCACTGACTCACTCATCACTAATTCTCCAACTTCCCGTGTAGGTAGAAGGATGAAATTTGGCAGGCTTATTCCTTACAGCTTACTTACAAAAGTTAAGAGGTTTCATTTCGAAATTCTACACGTAATGGTCATAACGGTCGATAACAGTCAACAACGTCCACAATGTTGAACTTTCTTATTTATGGCCCCATCTTCACAAAATTTGGTAGGCGGCTTCCCTGCGCTAACCAAAACCGATGTACGTACTTATTTCGATGGTATGATGCCACTGTTGGCCGCCAAATTGAACTTTTCAACGGTCTTTGTTACTTATGGGCTTATCTTCAAGAAATTTGGTACACGGGTTCCCAACGCTAACTGAATCCAGCTTACGTACATATATACGTCCATAGCCTGCAGCTCAGTCACCGTGTGAGGCGGCGTTGGGTCCCCCATCCCAACGCTTCCCACGTTGTTGGCTGCCTGCCTATATAAGGCTGTCCGTTGCTCCAGTCTCTACATTCCCTTCCTTGCTTCGCCACAGGATTCACGTATCCCTGCTGGTAACTACAGCCTTTTTATTTAATCCACGGCTTCTCCGCTGTTTTATTGTTCATTTATTACAATTATAGTTATTGTGTAGGTATTTTAGATTTACTTTACATTGTTCAGGTACCCATTTCCTTTATCATTCCAACCGTACCCCCATTAACATGTCTATCGAGGTGATCACCATCGATCAGAGAACTGTCACTTACCGAGGGGTTTCCATGCCCGGAGATGGCACCTACCTTTTCCATTCTCTTTGTTACATATTGCACGGCCATATCAGGCTGACTCTTGATATCCGGAGGAACATTGTGTCTTATGTATTGAATGACTGGGACAGGTTCAAGGTGTGGACTAATGACGGTACAGGAGATAATTATACTACACAGGAGCACTATAAATGTGAAATGCTTAAGGCCTTCACCTATGCATCTGCATGTGAGTTGATGGCTGCCGCTGAATTGTTCGGTTGTCGCTTTCAAGTGTACCGAAATGGCCAAATATTTTACACCTTTAGACAATTTAGCCGAATGTCACTTCAACAGAACAAGTCCTACAAATACTGTCGTAATTGAAACAAACCATGAAACTGAAACCGATTATGACAGCAGAAATCCAAGCTGTGAGATTTGAAACAAGATTACTGTTCACATGGCCAACTGTACGTTGCATGCTCAAGAGTACAGCGCACAGCTTGGTCATATTACAACCGGAGGGCCGAACTCACCATGTGGTATACAAAGAGATCCTTAACAAATAATTATTGGTATATTGGCCAAGTTTAAAAAGGTTTAATTTTCTTCTTAATAAAAATTTTAAGGCAGTACTTCGCCTCTGTAAAGAGTGGGTATTTTGCTAGTACAAAATAAATATGGGACAACAAGAGGTATAGAAACGCCATGTGGACCAGATGCTGACACATCCCGATCCAGAGCTTCAGCAGGCTGCAGTGAACCATCCTGTAGCCCCCCCAGTGTTACTACCCCAGAGTGATAGTAGTACAACACATCACCCTAGTACATCTCACCATGACAAGAATGATCAAGTTCCAGAGATAGATATACCACCGAAAACACCCAAGTCCACTGATTCACGACACATGCAGCATACTTTGGTAACAGAGACTGTCAGACGTTATCCTGTGAGGATCATTAAACCACCACTATGCTACCGTGATGAGTGAACACCCACTGAGATGGAGAACATATAAGTGTTTGACTGTTCAAGTTCAGAGACATATTCTTTATCAGAGTTCTGAGATACATTTGTTACATATAAAAAAAAAAATCTTTGTGTTATTGACAATCAATCTTAGCAGGGAGGAGATCTGTTATGTATTGTATTAAACTACATGTTTCACAATGCCGATAGTAACCAGTAGGTGGCACCAAGCAATTGATATGTGGTGCATACTAGTGAGTTGTGGTTAATGCAATAAAGAAGTGAGTGGTCGGATACTCCGCACCACTACGGACAAACTTTGTTTTGTGTGTATTTATGAAATTAAGTATCACGCAACATAACAACAGGGTCATTTTTTGTGCTTATTCTTTTGGTTCTTTTTTTTTTAACATTTCCTTAGGTAAATATTATTTCCTCTGTTTTCAGGTTTAGGCTTTATTGAGCCATTAATGAGAAGACAGAAGATCAGTAAAGACTTGCACTACCTCTGAAGTGAACACATGTCTCGGTATTCCATAGCACCATATTCACGCAGGCTTCAGATCTTTACTTTTAGAAGAAACGTCAGCCTCCCTTCTCCAACAGTCAGCACAGGGCACTGATGAGCAGGTTCAGACACCTCATTTTAGAAACTTCCATAAGAAGGATGAATTACATGTTGTTGATGCTGGCTTACAATGCCTATGGTATACTGAATAAAATGTATAAAAAGACTTAATGCTTGTCTCAGATGCCGACTGTTAATCATTAACCAGTAAGAGTCAAAGCCCAAAAGACTAACAGCCTGTTTTACATCATTTCACAAACTAGAGTACTAGTACAACTCTTAAAGGCCTTAAAACATTAGAAATGCATTGTGTGCTGTGTTAATAATAGTGTATGGTAAGAAACATTGAAGACTTGTAGAATCAGTAATGTTAATATGTTAATATTGTATAACAAATTCTGAATTTACTGTACAATATTTTTTTTACTTTCCTTTTCTTACATTCCTTGTAAAATGTGGAGGAAAAGGCTATAAGCTTTAAAATAACTGTTTAAACAGTGCGTGCATCAAACTGGTGTGTGTCTGTGGCACCAAATCCTAATCCCCGATAAGAAGGATGAGGCAGACCAGAATTAAGGTACAAAGATCTCAATAAACCGCTGAACATTTCAAAGGAAGGAATTGTTGCAATGGCTTTGTAGCGCTAAATGTTTATTTGCAGACAAATATTTATGTGTGGTTTCTGAAACAGAACAAATACAATAAATCCTCTTAACGCGCACACGTGCCGGTCCCGGGACATAACAGCGTTTTAAAAACGTTACAGTAATGTGTGCATGCCCATCTGCCATGCATCTCGACACCCTACCCATCAAATGAAACTTCAAAGTCTCGTCTTACCGATGATATAAACCATTTTGACACACAACAACCACAGCACTGACACTAAAGCCTTTTTTACAGAGAAGTACATACTTTTAAGAGTTGACTGTCCCTACCTTTGAAGACCCCCTGCAAGTCAAACATCAATATTTCCGAGCAGTATTGATCCCATTCTGTCCGTAAGGCTCCAGCGAATATAATCCAGTAAAACAATTAGGTCCAAAACACACGATATATTCTCAAAGGGACAAAAACTCCAGAAAACGTTTCATAACTTGAGACCACCTACGTTATTTTTTTTCACTTATATTGCTCATATTAGACGTAATTTGTTTCTGTCTGCGATAACCATGCTACCGCATGAAACACAGAAGTGTTAGCTTCCGAAAGACACCTAAGTTGGCCAATTACGATGGGTCTGGGGTTGACTGGCACCTCGTATAGCCAACCAGTGTCACAGAAAGCTAGCAAGATGACGTATAGCTCTGAACTCTGGTAGAATCTACCAGTTTGATTGGACACTGTGACTGACACTCAAAACTTACAGCCAATGAGCAGCCGAGCATTTTGATATGTAACTTGCCATACTAACTTGTAAAGAAAACTATCGGAGCTGCGCGAAGGTGGCATTTGTGCCAGTCTGCAGAGTTGGTGCGTGGTTGTTTATTGTGATTTCGCCAAGTTTTTTCGCATTTTAAATATGAATAAAAGTAGAAGTTTAAACGTAAATAAACGCTCGATTAAATAATAGATGCATGTACGCGTTGCGAACGTATTCAACCGGCCTAGGTGATGTGTAATGGGAGAGAGCGACGTGCCATGCCCTTGTGCTTTCTGCTTGCTAGTGATTGCTGCCATCAAGTGGCACATGGAAAAACGCTGAGCTGTGTTGTAACAGTTTGTAAAAGAAATGTATATAGTTTGTGTGCATTTTATAAAAAAAAGTAAAAAATAAAAAATATAAATATATTTTTGGCCCATAACTTGTATTGACTATTTTTACATAGAAATGTGTATTTTTTATTGTTTTTATTATGGAACATGAATTTCCATAACTAATAGAGTGACACTGTGTGTAGATATAGATTCCTTTAGGTGTAAGCTTTCAGTAGAGCCCACATTGATATCTGTGGGTTGAAGCATTCAAAAGTTATTACACTTTTAACATACGTTCCAAAATGTGGATAATGGTCCCTCTAAAAAGCACCTGGACATGCCCACATAAAAACTGGTGTAAAAATGTCATTTTTACAGGTATTCTTTTCAAATTTGAAATGTGAGTAGTCAACAAGTTATTCTGTTGGTACATAGTGTGTTTCTGATCCCACCTACCTACTGCAGCTTTATTTTCCTTTATTTTCATAAAAAAAATTTAGGCGAGAACAAAAAAATTCGTTTTTTTGTGAGTTCTAATGTGCATAACTTTTGATCAGTCACACCAACAGTGATTCTGACTACTAAGGGTGAAACTAGAGAATGTTACCTGTACAAAGAGACCAAACATGTGCTTATACTCCAGATAGTTCAATAACAGCAATGATTCTAATTTGGACAGGTCGAATTACAAGCGATTTAGCAAAAATTACCCCACTTGATAAGGGGATAACATAAAATAACTCACAAAATAAAGGCTCAGAGAACCTAAAACAGGTAATGCCCAAAAAGGTCAGTAGAGGGCAGCAGAAATTAACAGAGCGCTATGAGGTGCTGTCGTTGGCAAAAGGCACTAAATAAAACTTAGCAAATACGTTAGCGCTGCACAGACTCAGACAAATCACGACTTAAACAACTATTACCAAGTCTGTTTTCTTGAAGGTCTTATGTATTAATAAAGAAGCAACATTTCTGAATGTACTTGTACAGTTTTGAACGTTAAACTGAACACACTTTGACATAAAGGGTTGTCTGAACATGTTAGTAAAACAAAGTTACGAGCTTTATCTTTACTTGCAGAAAATTATCTCTAATAAAATAAACAGCAAAGCGTAACGTACATCAAATAGACGCACACAAAGTCAACAAACAATTGAATAAATGCGGGTACATGCAGACTCCTGGAAGTCCCCGTGTATCAATGGACAAAGACGACATTGAGGAGGCCCTTCAGAGATCTGATTTGCTATTTTAGTTTCCAGAAGAAGAGGAGAAGGAATATGTCCTTAGACCCTTCATCATCCTTTATTCACATGTGGAAGACATGTATCTGTTTTTAGATAACGTGAGAGGAAAAAGGAAAATGACTGTGTTTTGTGAGAAAATGTAACAAACATACATGGCCCTCATTGTTCAGTTACAACCTACAATTCTTGTTTTATATTTTAAATATTCTTTAACTTTTTTGTAATAAATGTTGCAAACCCTGTGGTGGGTTGACGCCCTGCCTGGGATTGTTTCCTGCCTTGTGCCCTGTATTGGCTGGGATTGGCTCCAGCAGAACCCCGTGACCCTGTGTTCGGATTCAGCAGGTTGGAAAATGGATGGATGGATGTTGCAAACCAACTTTATCTTTCCAGTCCATTGTCTCAGATCTGCACTTCTTAGTTTTATGTATTAAAATATTTTTTATAAAGCAGGGCAAGGCAATTTTTATTTTTAAAGCACATTTACAACAGCAGCCAGAACTGAACCAAAGTGCTGTACAAGAAAGAGAAAAAGAAGCAGTTCAAATATACCGTATGTACACATCACAACACTGTAAGAATAACAAACCATTACATAAAAGATAAACTCAAAATACCCATAAATACATATTTATAGTCATGAATGTACAGGAGCCAACCTATACACACAATGTCAACCTCTTGCAGAGTCAAATGGCAGCAAGAAGAAATAAGACTTTAATGATGACTTAAAAATGGCAGGTGTTGGAGCAAACCTAATATAATAAGGGGAGCCATTCCAAAAAAGGAGCAGCCGCTGCAAACACCCGATTCCTCCTTTGCTTCAGCCTCGACCTCGGCACAACTAAGAGCCTCTGGCTAGTAGACTGCAGGGCTCTTGTTGGCACATACAAGTGAAGAAGTTCTGAGAGGCAAGATGGGGCTGATCCACTCAAACATTTGAAAACAAGAAATAGAATTTTAAAATCAATTCTTAAATGGACTAAAAACCAATGAAGCAACATCAGTATTGGTAAAATATGGCCACACTTGTGAGAGCCATTGAATAAGTGAACAGCAACGTTGTGGAATTGTTGTAGGTGTCATAAAAGGGCCTGATCAACACCTACATACAAAGAAGTGCAATAGTCCAAATGAGATGTTGTAAAAGCTCAGATGGCCTTTTCAAGATCACTGTAAGAAAGAAAAGCTTTTACCTTAAATATTCAGCTGGATATGGCAAGGGTCCAAGAGCAACATCAGAGACACTCAGACTTTCTTAACTTTTGGACACCATGATCACAGTTTTATTATCATTTAGTTTAAGAAGATGCATTGCCATCCAGGTTTTAATATCATTCAAGCACGTATGGAAGGTCTGTATTTTCTCGCTTTGATTTTAGTGGTAAATATATTTGAATGTCATCAGCAAAGAGACGCCATACTTGTTAACAATGGAGCCTAAAGATAACATGCATATCAAGAAGAGAACTGGTCCAAGGATGGAACCCACAAGTAAGAGGAGCTACAGAGGATGAGAACTCACCCAAATGAATAGAAATGCTCCCAATGCTTAGATAGGATTTAAACCATTTCAGGGCATTACCTTGGATGCCTACAAACTGTTCAAGGCAGGATATAAGAATTGTAAGATCCAAAATATCAAAAGCTGAGGTAAGATCTAGCAGTACAAGAATGGCAGAATCACCAGCATTAGCAGATGAGAAGAGGAGGTCACTGTTAATCTTTAACAAGGATGTTTCAGTGCTGTAAGAACATCTGTATCTGGATGGGAATTTTTCCAGAATACTACTTTCATCCAGAAATGTTTGTGTTAGGACATTTTTTTTCTAAGACTAAAAAAGGCAGTTTAGAAATTTGCCTGAAATTTGACACATTAGAGGGTCCTTATTTCGTTTTTTATAATATGTTTCTGCACCACAGCGTGTTTCAAGGCAGCAGGAACACAACCAGAAATCAAGCTAGCATTTATTAAGGTAACAATGCTTGGTCTGACAGAATTAAAAAAACCCTTAACTAATCGAGAGGGGACACTGCTGTCCAGGGGACAATTTGTAGGATTCAGGCGTTGCACCAAATCAGACAACAGAGACGTTGACACACACAGGCACAAAGTGGTCAAAGACAGCTGAACACACTGTGGGAAGAGATGAATCTGAGCAGGCAGTGAGACCGATGACCTAATAACGGTAATCTTATTTACAAAAATATTATATCTCTGTTTGGAGAGTAAGTTGGGGTATGCGACAAATGACAAATTCCTAATATAAGAAATGGTATATGGCGATTAAAGGATTTAAAATCACTAAAAATGGATTTGTAATTATTGCATTGACCCAAACAAAACATTTTTAAAGTTAAGTTTAAAATCTGTTAGTTCAGTTCCAAAATACGGTTAAAGACGGTTTACGGAAGTGCAACTTTCAATATTGCAAATTTTTACATTTCTTTAGAAAAACAAACAATATAATATCTATTAAGCAATTTAAGAGATTTGCTTCACTTTTTTTGATAAGTACATACTTATAAGTTAGGGTCCCAGGGAGAACAATTATGCATTAAAATTAAAAACCAGGTAATTGTTTGAAAGTTTAATAACTCCACTTGAAATTTATCAACATTATAGCAGCGCAGAACAAAATTAAGAAAACACAATTCAAGACAGACGATGGAAATGAAGGTATGAACTGGATAGTAAGCTGAATCATTTAAAAAAATGTTCAATACAAACAATTTTAAAAGTTTCTTTTACTGAGAACTCGAAAGTTTAGACCTTCATTGTCATGCCTGTTGATTGCTTTGTTGTGTTATTGATCTTCATTTATTTTGTAACATAATAAATTAATGTCATTAATGAAATTTTTCTTTATTGAATGAGGTTCCAGAAATAATGTCAGACATGCCGTTTAGTACAAAAGTACCATAAAAATAACTTCAAATATTTTGAATGATAGAATTCACAATAATAGCAGTTAGAGCAACCACATTAAAATTTAGTATGGTGTTTCCTTAATCTAAAAATATTTTATGCCCTGACTCATAAATTATAAAACTGTTTTAAAAAAAAAAAAGTAAATACCATAAAGAGAGACTCGGATTCTTGCCTCGTGATTGGAGGAAGTTTTATTAATATCGTCTTTTAGGGTTACAGGGTAAATCAACATTACTAGATTTTCAACAAAAGTGATGTGACAGAAGACAGACACGAATGCTGGTGGCGTGGCGGATACCTGCAGCCGGATACAATTTGGCTCACCTGTCGCTACCTGATCTGCGGCGCCTACCCGATTTGCGCGCACGTGCGCACATAGACAACCCGAGCCACGCGCACCTGCTCACACATACGCAGAGCTTTACTATTACTACCCTGCCGATCTGCGTTTTTTTACTTTGCGACACGAGTCCCCATCCGATTTGTCTCGCGCACGCGCTCTCTGCTAAATTAAAATTGATTAAACTTGATTTCACAACGCTGCCCGATTTGTTCTGCGCATGTCTAATATTTTACAACACACGTCATTCGTCAGGTTTGACTTGTACTTGTGAGTCATTTTTGTGTTGCCGTTTATCTCCGTCTGTAAGTGAACTTCTTACTGGAAAAGATGGCAACTTTTGAATTTTATAACGCCTTGGAAGAAGATGTGTCACCTGAAAAATTTAACTCCAGTTGAATGAAGAGGGAACGAAATTAAATGCGACATGTGTCTGAGAACTTTATAATGGATATGTACAGCTTTTGTAAGTACATCATTTTGATGGAAAAGGCAATAAGGGTTTTCATTTTCAGTTGCAATACCTTGTAATCTCGTGGTTTAAACATAAAAATCACAGCATTTTCCATGTTTGGGTTAATAGATTAATGGATGTATGTCATTTATTTCGTAACACCCAATTAGCATTTGGTGGTGTGTATCTTTTAACATTTGTCCACATTTGTTATCTTAAAGAGCGAACGGCATGCTAATAATTAAGCAAAACAATGTAATCGATGTGTTGAATTAGGAAAAGAATTAGGGATGAACAACTGACACTCGACGGGTGTAAAGTGTGCCCTCCAAAGCCATCAATATTTTTTTATTATGTTAATATCAGATGACATAAATGCAATAGTTTCTCCACAATAAAGTTAGATAGATAGATACTTTATTAATCCCAAGGGGAAATTCACATACTCCAGAAGCAGCATACTGATAAAGAACAATATTAAAGAGTGATAACAATGCAGGTATACAGACAGACAATATCTTTGTATAATGTTAACGTTTATCCCCGGGTGGAATTGAAGAGTCGCATAGTGTGGGGGAGGAACGATTCAGTCTGTCAGTGGAGCAGGACGGTGACAGCAGTCTGTCGCTGAAGCTGCTCCTCTGTCTGGAGATGATCCTGTTCAGTGGATTCTCCACGATTGACAGGAGTCTGCTCAGCGCCCATCGCTCTGCCACGGGTGTCAAACTGTCCAGCTCCGTGCCTACAATAGAGCCTGCCTTCCTCACCAGTTTGTCCAGGTGTGAGGCGTCCTTCTTCTTTATGCTGCCTCCCCAGCACACCACCACGTAGATGAGGGTGCTCACCACAACCGTCTGATAGAACATCTGCAGCATCTTATTAGTTAACAAAATATAATGATGAGGGCTAAATTACATACCAGAGTAGCAACAGTTAAGTTATCACAAGAAAGCAGGATGCAGATAATAGCATTACAAATTGTTAATGGATTTCTTTAACCTTACTTAGTAGAAAAAAATTCCATGGTTGAAAACAGGCAATTTTAAAATTTATATCCAAAGCCATCAGAGAAGTATGGTGTGCATCTGATGTGGCACAGTGACAGGCTGGGCACCTGCTGTTGTCACGTGTTATAAGCTTAGAAGTTCACATACATACATTTAACTGAATATAATGGAGGAGCCTTGCTCCTTAGAGATAACTTATTTCTTATTGCTGCAGTTAGAAGAACAATGCCCCTTTATTGTATTTTTTTTTTCTTGACCCTACAGGATGCCCGGTGGTAACCAGCCTTCCATGTGGCTGAACAGATGCCAGTGTACCCGAATACTGAGACACAATTGGATGTTGTTTTCTTCTGTTTTTAAGATTTCAAATTCAAGATGATGTGCAGTTCATGTTAGATTTGATATTTCTACAGGTAAGACTACTAAGGCTTCCAGTTTCAGAACTAATTTGTGCACAATTCCTGCAAAGCCTCCCCATATTTATTACTTGATCTGTAATATTTTGCTGCCTTGAATACTGTACTGTATGTCTGCTCACTCTGTCCAGTAACTAACATGGCTTTTAATTTTAGACAGAAAGCCTCAGAGTGTGAATCCTCACAAACGCAGAGACTGAGGAGCATCAGTACCAGCAGTCACTAAACAGGGATGTTGTTCTTGTTTGCAAAATAACATTTATGTTCTTAAGTTACTGTGCTTTTGTTGTTGGAAATTTAAAAGAGCTGAGACTTAATTTTAACTCAAAACAAATCTAAGGCAGGATAGAAAAACAAAGATATTTTCATGTAAGTGATGACACCAGGCGGCACGGTGGCACAGTGGTAGCGCTGCTGCCTCGCAGTTAGGAGACCTGGGTTCGCTTCCCGCGTCCTCCCTGCGTGGAGTTTGCATGTTCTCCCCGTGTCTGTGTGGATTTCCTCTGAGTTTCCTCCCACAGTCCAAAGACATGCAGTTTAGGTGGATTGGCGATTCTAAATTGGCCCTAGTGTGTGCTTGGTGTGTGGGTGTGTTCTGCAGTGGGTTGTCACCTTGCCCGGGATTGGTTCCTGCCTTGTGCCCTGTGTTGGCTGGGATTGGCCCCAGCAGACCCCCGTGACCCTGTGGTTGGAAAATGGATGGATGGAAGTAATGACACTTGAGCACATCACATTAGAAGTTCAGATATACAGAGATTGTAACACAATGTCTACTATATGTGTAATGTAAAAGGAAAAAAAAATGATGCTACATATAATGACAGTTAAGTTGTGTTTCTTTCAAAATCCAACAAAAAACCACAGTAATTAAAAAAAATATATTATTAGTTGGACTTTACTCTAAGCAGACCTTTATCTATTGTGATGGTTTACTTTGGTAATAATTGATCTAGAGGTGAACCAAGAAAGGAGGAAGAACAAGAAGGGTACATTTTATTCGTGTTTGAACTCTGTGAGTGAACATCGTGTATCTACTGTGTTTGTTTTTAATTGTTACATTGAAGTAGAAGAGTCTGGTTGTGATATGGGGCAGCAGTTAATGAAGAAGGACGGAGAGATGTGTGCCATGTTGAAGCAGCGGCTGGCCCTCCTGCCTGGCACTTCTGGAATCCTCCATCTAAACCACTGCTCTAATCTGCTGTGCCTTTGCCAAGTGATCACGAGGTATTGGACTATTTTGTTTTTTTTTCTTTTGAAAACTGTCTCAGTCTCATTACACTGGCCGCCTGTCTCACATAGAATTGATTTCAAGGTTCTATTGAATAATTAGAAGGCTTTGAGTATTTTAGACCCTGCCTGTATTTTGGATTGTCTGCTCCCAACATTTCTTTTCTCAAACGTTGCTTTGCTTTTTATTCCAAGATCAACCATAAAAAACGGCAGTTTTCTGAACTTGAGCAACAAAATCTGGAATGCTTTGTTAAGGTAGAAGTGCTAGGCTACAAATGTCAAGCATTTCAAAAAACTTCAGCAAGCCCTCTTTTCTAATTTGGCTTTTTCTTAATTTACTTGCATTGGTTGCAATAGATTATAAAAGGTACTGTGTACATTTTGTAAGCTCTGCACTGGGCAGTAATCTCTGCTGTTTTTCTCTGTTGTTTTTTCCCAGTTTATTGCAGTGGTGCCTCCCTGCATCTCCACCGTCTGTTAAATCAACTCCAACTGTCTGTGATAGAAGAAAAGTTCACAAGACGTCCTGAAATGGAATTGTGATTGGACTGAGACTTCCACAATTATGTATGCTGGGATGTGCAGAGGGGACTGTGCGGGCTTTGGCTTGGGACCCCCAGAGGTTTATTATCTCCAGTATCCTTGAAGCCTGCAAGTTTGTCTTTGTCCCCAGCAATTTGACCAGGCAGTGTATTTATTACTAAGGACAAGGACTCCTCCATTTGCTTCTTATTTACTATTATAATGCCTTGTTT
Source organism: Polypterus senegalus (assembly GCF_016835505.1). Taxonomy (NCBI): domain Eukaryota; kingdom Metazoa; phylum Chordata; class Cladistia; order Polypteriformes; family Polypteridae; genus Polypterus; species Polypterus senegalus. The sequence goes on from NC_053161.1 coordinate 182,761,732, forward strand.
GTAACTGTATATTTTTGTAGAGCAATTTGAGCAACACTTATATAAAAATATTATTAGTGAACAAATGTTAAGGGACAGATCAGGAAAAATGTCAGTTTAAATATAACACAGTTTTATGGAATATTGCTGGATAACAACTCTTTGACTCTGAGTAGCATCTTGTTCATAAAGCTAAAATAGCATTTTCCTTTTTTGACAAATTTAATGATTCACTTTTATTGTGTTCAAAACCTTTGCTAACATTTTTTTTAAAATACTAAGGTAAAAATCTGTAAATATATTTGTGTTCTCCTTCCCTAATAATTTTTAACAGCTCCCTTTGTTGGATATTTTCATTGTAGTTGTGTTCTAGTTAAATGCATTTACCATTTATACATCTTTATGATTACTGAATTTTCTACTCATAATATATATATACAGTATATATACATATAAATATGGGTGTGTGTATAATTTTTTTTTGAGAAACATTGTTCACAGATATTTCACTTTTGTTATTTTTAAACATACTGTTTATTTCTTCAATAAAAAAGTAAGAATAAGTGTCTTGTATTTCCTTTTTTTAAAGTTATAATAATGAACTGGCTCTGTGTCAATATGGGTGAATAAAACCACTGACATGAGACGAGTCTGCACACAAACAGCGGTGTGTCATGTTGATTAAACTTGTAAGAATGAATATCACTGCTCTCTGTCCACATGGTGTTCATCATAAACTGAACTACTTCATGCTGTTTAAATTCTGCTCAGTTAGTGAAGAATATTTTATTTTACACCTGTTAAATTCAGTTCAGTTTTATTATATTAATAGGTAAGTTCATTTCTCAGCGGGTTTTACAGAGACGCCTTGAAATAACATTAAAAACACATCACTAAGAACAAACATATTACAAATATGAACTATAGCAGCAAGCACTTACTGTAAAAAAAAAAAGATCAAATAGATTGATTCAAGTGATAACCGCTCACTTCCTTAATTTTAGTCTGTGGATATAAAGTTGAACTTCTCTGTAAGATTAATAGCTATTGGAATAAATGTGGATTTGAACCAGTGGCTTTATGCTCTTCATTTCTTCAGTATCTGACCTGATTTGAATTAAAGAATTTTAACAAGTGGACAGTCACAGTTAATACTAAGGGGGGCAGTCAGCACAATGCAATGCAACACAGTGTTAATTTTTTTCTTTTTTTGAAAAAGGACCATATATTTCTATAAAACTGGTTGGATACATTAGGTTTTGTAAACCTCATGCCTTAAGACAAATGGCAATTTTATTAATAATAATTGATGTCTAAAGATATTTTAAAACAAACACAATGTGCTGATAAGAGGGAAATTGCAACAATAGATTAAAATGGAAAGGAAACTTTATATGATTTATTACGTGAGTGGGAAAATATATATATTGTAATATCCCTTCCCAGACAGGCAAATAAATCCCGTAGGCAAGTGGCGGCAATTAATTGTTTTTATTCACGCTCCTTCCTACTTTTTTAACAAACCGAGCAACAACAACGTAGTCAGGACAAGAAAACACTATCCCAACTAGCTCCTTGCCCCCGAGGACACTTCAAAATGTTGATAACGAGCTGGTAATCGGATGACTCGTCTGGGCCAGTCAGGACGCGTGACGTCGTCTGTAGAAGGCATTTCTGTTCCCACCGTCTCCAGCGCTGAATCGGGCTGTTCTTGGTTTACATCCCGGTCGGCTGGTGCTTCGATCCTTTCATCAGCACGAACCCTTCCCCGGTAAGGCGCCAACCGATCCTGATGCAGAAATGCCCGACGTCCCCTTGGTGACATCTGCACCCAGTACACTACTTCGCCCATGCGCTCGAGCACTTGGCAAGGGCCCACCCATGCACTGTCAAGTTTGGGGGAGAGACCTTTCTTCCGTCGGGGACTATACACCCACACTCGGTCGCCGGAGGAGTACGGGTGTTCTCTGACTCTGATGTCATAATGCCGCTTTTGGGTAAGGCCAGCTTTGTGCAGATGGTCCCGTGGGAATGCGTGAGCCCTGTCGATTCGGTCCTGAAGACAGCGGGCATAGTCTGGTCCAGACTGATGTTCTTCCCTTTCTAGTGGCAAACCATACTCGAGAGGCTGGTGTTCTCAACCCCGCCCAACATTAACATAGCAGGGGTGCACTGCGTAGACTCCTGGACCACTGTCCGGTATGCCAGGAGAACCAAAGGTAGTTGCTGATCCCAGTCGCATTGGTCCTTGTTTACCACCATAGCCAACTGAGCCGATAAAGTACGGATGAATCGCTTGGCCAAACCGTCTCTCTGGGGTGAAGCGGGGTGGTGCTGCGTTTTCCGAATGTGTAGCAAATCGCACACATGATGAAAAACGCGTTACTTTCAAAATTACGCCCCTGGTCTGAATGGAGTTCTAGCGGCATGCCAAACCTACTAAACATGCCTTCAACTAGGGCAGTAGCCACGCTTTCCGTATCTTGGCTAGGAATAGGGTACGCCTCCGGCCACTTGGAGAAATAGTCTACCCCAACAAGGATGTACCTATTTCCCTGACGTGAACGGGGAAAAGGCCCCAATATGTCTATTCCAACCCGCTCCATAGGCAGACCGACTTGATATTGTTGAAGGGGGGCAACTGATTGTTCATGGGGCCCTTTTCACACGGTGCACACATCACAACGGCGGCAGTGATCTTCAACATCTCGTCGGCACCGCCCCCAGTAAAACATCTGTTGGAGCCGCTTCAGTGTCTTACTAACCCCAAAGTGGCCAGACCCCACACCCCCATGCACCGACTTAAGAACATCATCCTGTTTCCCCTTTGGCACTATCACCTGCCAAGTGATCTCCCCAGTGGCAGGGGCTCGCCATCTTCTCATCAGCACCCCATCCCGAATGGTCAAATTGTCCCACTGGGCCCAGAGACCCTTAACAGTCATATCCTCTGGGGCTACCTTCTCCCAACTAGGTCGGTGATTGTCTGTCACCCAGGCTCTAACTTTCTTTATCTCTGGATCCTGGTTCTGCCAAAACCCCCAATCGCATTGTCTCTTAGACAGCGCTAACACTGAGCAACTGTGTCTCACTTCCCCTGTTCGCTCTCGGTCCTCCTGACGGCGGCAGTAGTCACAGTCTGTCTGAGCACATTGCCTGCGGGATACCGCATCTGCGTTGTGATGTTGACCCCCCCGGCGATGTTGGATTTCAAACTGAAACGACTGTAGCCATTCCAGCCACCTTGCCACTTGCCCCTCTGGCTCCCTAAAAGACATTAGCCATTGTAAGGATGCATGATCACTGCTCAGTGTAAATGCAGTCCCTTGTAAGTAGTGTCGAAAATGCCGGATTGCTTCCACTACTGCCAGGAGCTCTCTCCATGTAACACAGTAGTTTCTTTATTCTCTGCTTAGGGCTCGGCTGAAATAAGCAACTACTCGTTCTTCCTGGGAGTATGGTTGTGACAAGACGGCACCTAGACCTACATTGCTGGCATCCGTGTCTAAAACAAAAGGCAGGGCAGGGTCAGGTGGGGCTAAGATGGGAGCCTGGCATAAGGTATCTTTCAGAGTTTGGAAAGCGGACTGTTCCTCTGCTCCCCAGTGGAAATACTGACCCTTCTTTGTTAGCCGGTGAAGGGGAGCAGCCACCATAGCGAACCCAGGAACAAAACGCAGATGGTAGGATGCCAGTCCGAGGAACCCCCGGATTTGCCCTACATTAACTGGAGTTGGCCAGTCACGGATCGCTCGAGTCTTGCTGTCTTCTGTGGCCACCCCCCTTCCACTTACTCGGTGTCCCAAGTAGGTGACTTCGCGGCGCAGCAATTGGCACTTATCAGGGTGTAGCTTAAGTCCTGCTTCTCGCAATTTCGCTAGTATGGTTCTAAGGGAGTGCAAAGCAGTTTCAAACATGGATCCATGTGCCATCACATCGTCCAAATATACCAGGCATCTGGAACGAGGGATGCCCGAGAGGACACGGTCCATTAGCCGTTCAAAAGTTGCTGGCGCATTGCACAATCCGAAAGGGAGCACTCGAAACTGCCAAAACCCACCCCCGGTTGAAAATGCAGTTTTTTCCTTGGCTTCCAGGGTAACTGCACCTGCCAATAGCCACTTCTCAAATCACTCATGGAGAATCAACGCGATCCAGACACCAGATCAAGGGCCTCGTCAATTCTAGTAAGCGGATATAAATCTTTTCGCGTAACTGCATTCAACCGGCGGTAGTCGACACAGAAACGCCATTCTCCTGATTTCTTTTTAACTAAAACAACAGGGGAGCACCAAGGAGAATCTGATGGTTCAATAATGCCAGAATTCAACATCTCTAGTACCAACCGATCTGCCTCGATCTGTCGTGCCAGTGTGGAAGACGAATGTTCTCTTCGTTCCCTTGTACTAATTCATGTCTGAGAAGTAAGCTTTACAAAACCATGTAATAGCATGCTTTGTTTTAGCAAACAGAAAAATATTTGTGCAAAGGACTCAAGGTCTGAGCATTCCACACATGAGTCTGCCTTATCACGTTTTCCCTTAGCTTACATCTGAACGCCATAACAAAAGGAGCCAAGAAATCAAGTTACAAGGGGTTAAAGGGGCTCAAGGTTTGTGTATAATAAATGTGTTGACTGTTACATTTTATAATGATATTAAATCACGCATTCTAGGGGTATAAAACTGGACCCCACCCAACAGACGGGGTTCAGAAGAGCCCTGACGCTGTCATGTATATTTGATTGTCTGCTTTTCTGAAACTCTTCTCACAGTGACTCTGAAAAATAAAGCTGCTTTATAACCACAACTGCTATCTCGTCTGAGTTTTCGTCCACAGTTTTGGAGCCCAACGTGGGGCAGGAGAGGCAGACGGCTTCGTGCAGGATCGCCCAGAGGACCGTGGTGGAGCCGATTCCGCCGGATCGGGTCCAGCTTCGTAAATGTAGGATTGGCCTGCCTTGGGCGTTTCCTGCGTGGGGAGTCCCTGACCTCCTCCTAGCCGATGCAGGCACGCGACTTGACGGGCATTTCCATGCAGGTGGATGGAGTCACGGTGAGTAGATCGGGGGATTCCTGTTAGTTTGACTGGTGTGCTGGAAGTAATATGAATATAGAAGGAAAAGGAATAAAAAGCATATGCAAAATAAAGAATAAGAAAGCATACTGTATGGAAAATACATAGGGGGTTCTAAGGGCTCACGGAAAGTGACTTTGGGACCCTACGGAAAACGGCACAGTGTGAATGTTAGCTAGTCACCCCTGTGGAAAGGATTAGAAAGGGGCGAGTGGCACGCTCCTATAATAATTTGAGGAGTGGGGGTGAAAGGGCATATTTAGAGAATGTGTGTCTAAATAAATGGGAGGTCGAGTTTTTCATCTGCTGTCTGGTCATACTCTTGTTTCAACGGGTTGCTAAGGTGACGGAGAGAATACCCTGGCAGATTGACGCATACAAACCGTCTGATGAAGGGATCGGGTAAAACCTCCATATCCTGGACTCCACGGGCGTATTGATGTAGGATTCTGCTGATGAATAACGGACACAAGTCACCTGAAGCTGTAATCCGGGAATAGGAGCGGCGGGTGGAACGGGGTTTATCGAGGGCTGAGTCACTTTCTGCTGAGATCCTGCCACTCACTATGGGAAAAACAATCAGTAGCCAGTCAAACAGTCCCCCAAGAGTCCTAAAAACCTAACGTTAGAAGGATTATTTTCGGGGGATCGCCAGGCTCCTAGTGCGCTGTCGGGATCGAAAGGCGGTCCCCTAGAAAGCTCATTGAAAAGAAGACAGGATTAAAAAAAAAGCATGTAGGAGGTGGAATAAGGACAGTGGAGGTAGTGGAAGGCCAGAGGAAGGAACTGAGATATGAATTAGAAAAATACTGTGCAGAAATACACAGGGTTGTTGTAATGGAGGTCCTTATCGGATGGATATTTATGACAGATGGGAATTGGTTATTAAAGACCGTACGTTGGAAGCGGCACAAAAACGGAATGAGCTTTTAGTTGCTGAACTTAAGAATAGAAAGGAAAAAGAAGAGCTGCTTATAGCTTTACAGAAAGTGTAGGCTGATACGGGACCCCAGTCTGAAGGAAGGAGGAGAAGGAGTGATAAAAAACTTTTATATCCAGTGCTCTCTTCCCCAACACTTTACCCACAACCCCTTCCACTGCCACATTCACTCATTGCCCCAACGGCTCCTGTGGTTACCGATGCCCCAGTTACTGATGATTTCTTTGATGAACAATATCAATGACCCCTCCTCACTTACAGATCCTGATGATGAGACTGACGGCCACTTGTTAGGGGCTATGGGAGGCTTTTCTAACTTACACAAAAAGCCCTCCATTTCACAACGTGCTAGAACCAAAACCCTCAGAGATAAGACCCCTGAAAACCTTACCCGTTTAAGTCCCCTAAACCTTTAGCACCCACATTTTCATGCCCTTTAATTGAGGTTCCTAACCCCCGACACGATCCCACACTGCCCCCAGGAAACGATAACCCCACTACTGTAATGATACACCGTAACTGGATATTCAAGAGCTGAAAGACGTAGTGTCCGAATTGCCTGATCGTAAGGTAATCGGTGGGTTGAAGTTTGTGGAACAGGTGCAGCAGCTAGATAATATGTACAAACCCAGTGCAGCCGAGTGGACCCAAGTGCTACGCAGAAAGATGGGCACCATTTGGGCTACTGTCAATCATGGGCAGCATAATGGAGTACAGTGGCATTGGAATGAGGCATTACCTCGTGGACAAAATAATGAGGGTCCTTTCCTTGCCAAATGGGAACTGTGAAAACTGCAATAGCTGCAAAATATAAAAAGGGCACCGACTGATACCTTTTCAGCTGCCAAACAAAAGAAAGATGAGACAGTAGATGAATGGGCACACCGCATTCAGGACTTGATGACAAACCATTCTGGCTTAGACAGCCCAGACGACCGTAACAAGGCAGCAGTTCCTCCTTTTGTGTCAGGACTCAGAAGTGATATTCAAAATAAAGTATGCACGTCCTGTATTTGGATGGGAAAGTGCCACTTTTGATGAAGTTAAAAGACACGCGCAGCATGCTGAACGACAGACTAAACAAAAAAGTCAGACACTCAGACCAAGTTAATCGCGGCACAAATGAATTATTATGCAGGTGGAGCTGCTCAGGCAGGGGAGGACGTGAAGGACGTGGATTTTTCCGAGAACAGGGGCGAGCCGGGGAGAGGTCGTGGATTTTACTTCCTAATCCGAATTCTTCTCTGCTCAGCCGCCTCTCCCCTCAGATCAAGCACCTACACATCTTGCCTGTTACGATGGGACACTTCTGCAGCAATTGCCCACATCAGCTTCCTCCCCCGCTTCCTTACCTGAACCTGAGGATATTCCTTTCACAGGGACCCCCAGCCACTCTTTTCAGTTGCCTTTGCTCACTTGCCATGCGGACACAGATCCTTTATTGACTTTGCTGGTGAATGGCACTGAAACTGCTTTTCTAGTCTGCCTCGAACGATACACTGACTGTTCTTAGTGCTTCTGGACAACCACATTTTTACTGGTGTCTAAACCTCTTCGAGTTCAGCTTCATTCCAGTGGTTTCACTTTAATGCCCGTTTTTTGTTAAATCAGCTCTGCCCTGTTAATCTGTTAGGAAGGGATGATGACTAAGCTCTCCCTCTCTATTTCTCTAACCAAACGAGGGTTTCACTATTCTATTCCTAAATTCCTGTGCCAAACCTCCCCCCACACTAAGCCCTCTTTTGCAGCCTGGACCCTGAACATCTCCTCACACACCATTCTTCTAAAGCCCTACACTCTTATATTCTTTTCCCCACTTGCAAGTCCCCAACACCCTCCACTGCACTGCCCAGTACTTCCCTTCTGAAGTGGACACACCTTGGTTAGAATCTTTCTCTCTTCAGGTACTAGCCCAGAGACCCTCCATATCCCTTGCATTTTTTTCTCATGCAAACACAGCTGCGGCTGTCAGTGCACTTCACATATTCCAAAGCGTTTTCTATTTAGGAGGTTCGGTTCCCCATGTTTTCTTTAGCCAATTATAGCACCGTTCACTGAGTTGAAATTGGGGATTGGGTGGAACAATGTCTCAATAGGACGGACTGGCTACATGTTGCTTCGGGATCTTTGATACCTCAGATCATTTGATAACTAAAGTTTGTGCTTCAAAATGATTTTTAGTACATAGTGCATTGTGCCGTCCTTCCCTTTCTGCTTTTCATTGCAAACCGCCTCTCCTCTTGGCTTTCCTCACTTCCCGATGCACTTTGGTCCCAGGGGAAAAATGATTATGGAAGGATAGCACACTGTGAGCCACTGGTGATTTACCCAAAATCCTCCTTCGCCGCATCGCCCCAGTATCCTCTGTCTCCAGCAGCAGAGGCTGGCATCTCCCCGCATACATTCCGATCTCGTGAAACGTGGAGCAATCATTCAAATTAAATACTCTCCAGTCAACTCCCCCGTTTTACCTGTTTAAAAGGCTGACGGTTCATGGCGTTTTTGTTTAAGATCTTCGACACGTAATTCTGCAGTTTTCCTAGGGCACCTATTGTTACTAATCCTTCCACTATTCTTTCTACGATACCCCCTCCGCCTGTTATTTCTCTGTTATTGACTTTGCTAATGCTTATTTTGTATTCCTTTGCACCCGACTCTCAATTCTGGTTTGCCTTTACTTTCCAAAACCGCCGTTGGACATGGACCGTTATGCCTCAGGGATATATGTAGCCCTTGTGTATTGGATAAGCTCTTGCTCAAAATTTAAAAGGCAGAAAAGACAGTGTATTGATACAGTATGTGGAATGTTGTGTAGTACTACAAAAGCAGATTGTGCACGGATACTCAGCAATTGTTATTATTTAGCAAAAAATGGCCACAAAGTTTCTAAAACAAAACTGCAGTTAATTCAAACAACTGTGAAATATTCAGGTCATGACATTTCTTGTGAAACAAGAGCTCTCTCTCTCGATCGTATAAACACCATTCAAAATCTTCCTAGACCAAGACATGTTACAAAGCAACAGGTTGTGTCTGTATTAGGCATTATAGGATACTGCCGGCAATGGATTTTAAACTTCAATGAAAGAGCACAGCTTTTGCAAACTTTAGCGGTCACCCCTGATCTCCCCCTTTCTGGTCAGGTGGCATGGAATGATCAAGCTGGGAAGGCTCTATGTGACTTAAAAAAAAAAATGCCCTACTGTTTGCATGCGTTGGGACTGTTGACTATCTCGTCCATTCACTCTGTTTGTGGACGAAAAGGGGGGATATATGAATGCATTTTTTACACAACTCCATGGAGAAAAAACAAAGGCTTAGCCTATTTTTGAAAAATTGGATCCAGTGGCTGTGGGACTTCCAACCTGTCTCAGAGCTGTAGCAGCCACAACAGAGGCCGTGCTAGCCAGTACAGATATAGTGCTCATGAGCCCCTAGTGGTAAAAGTGCCTCACGCCGTACTCCATTTTAGTACAGGCTAAAACCTCACATCTCACTACTGCTAGGGAAATACACTACCAAAATATACTCTGTACATTGTCAAACGTTACCATAGAAAGGTGCTCCACCTTAAATCCAGCTACATTGCTTCCAACTGAAAATCACAACTGTCATGATAAAATAACTAAGGTTATAAAACCTAGACCAGACCTACAGGAAACACCCTTAGGAACAGGAGAGATAATTTTTGTGGATGGATGTTCTTTATGATTGGAAAATGGAACACCTTCAACCAGCTATGCAGTGGTCAAAGGTGACCACCTGCTGGAAGCAAACCAATTTCTTCAAGTTTAAGCGCAGGCAGCTGAGTTGATAGCTCTCACCCGAGCTTGTCAGTTGTCAGAGGGAAAAATTGTAACTATCTATACTGATTCTAGATATGCTTTTGGAGTCTGCCATGATCATGGGGCATTATGGAAACTCAGGGATTCAAGACCAGTACTGGCAAGCCCATTAAACATAAAAAACTAAAAGAATCCCTCTTAGAGGCCATAACGAAACCATCAAAGCTAGCGATCGTTAAATGTCAAGCTCACACAGGAAAACAGGATCCTGTCAGCAAAGGAAACAAATTTAGCTGATCATTTTGCTAAACGGGCTGCGTATAATAACACACCAATCTTTTATTCCAACAGAGAAATGACCAGGACACTGATAATCAAATTATTTCTTTACAGAATGCAGCCACGGACACAGAGAAGAGAAAATGGTCCAAAGAAGGGTCCTCTCTGATGGAGTCTGGACCCATAAGCAAACTAACAAACCTTTCCTCCCAAAGCTTCTTTCCCAGGTATGGAAAAATCGCCCATGGCCTAGACCATGCTGGAAAAGACGCCATGGTTCAAGATGTTGAAAAATATTGGGAAGCTGTAGGTTTCTCTACATATGCAGAGCAGTTCTGCAGGTGCTGTGCATTATGTCAAAAGTTTAATGTAGGAAAGGGCACCCAGGTAAGTCCCATTACACCTAACCTAATGGGTCCATTCGAACACCTTCAAATGGACTTCATTGAATTAACACCATCAAAGGGGTACCGATACTGTTTAGTAATTGTTGATGTGTTCTCCGATGGGTGGAAGCTTTCCCTTCCAAACATGCAGATGCCAAACCTGTGGCAAAAGCTTTGATAAAGGAAATCATTCCTAGATGGGGAATACCACAGAAATTACAAACTGATAATGGCACCCACTAAACTATAAATGAATTAACCACCTGGCTCCAGATAAATGTGCATCATTATTGCAAATACCACCCCAGAGTGAAGGTATTGTGGAACGATGCAATGGTACCTTGCAATCTAAATTGGCTAAAATCTGTGAGCAAACAAATTTAACTTGGCCTGATGCTCTGCCTCTGGCCTTGATGGGATTAAGGGGAAGAACACATTGGCAGTTAGGGCTGTCGCCATTGAAATTCTGACGGATGGACCATGCCAGTCGGCATGGTCATAGGTAATGTTACACTGCATACTGTGGACAATGATCTTCTTTCCAGTCTTACAGGTCTCCGAGCTTCTCTGAAGGAAGTCCACGAGCAGGTGAATCAGGCCTGGAGAACTAGTCCTCCATCAAAGGACTCCCGATTCCATTAGGAACCTGGATTCTGGCTAGAGATACTGAAGGAAACATTGGCATCACCCTCGGTGGAGAGGACCGTTCAAGTTCTGCTGTAGACACCACATGCTGTTAAAGTTGAGGGACTGCCTGCTTGGATTCACATCTCACATTGCAAAAGATGGCACCCTTGATTGTGGTCCTACTATGTCTTTCCATCCCCTTGTCGACTGCTCTGGTCACCTTGACTTTTCCTTTCGGAATCACCACATCAGTTCAGGTGGATTTCTGTTCTATTATTGACTGTGGGACTGATCGACAAATCCAGTGGAACTGGTCTGACAAATATGTGTGTGTAACTGTTACAAACTCTGGATTCGAAGTAACTGTGACATGTGGGACTGGGTTTTGGCTAATACTGGAACTGATGACTGGGGTTTATCAACCCTATAAGGCCCAGAAGTATGGTCTGAAATATCGTTTTCTATTATAAAAGGACATGCCCCTCATGAATGTGCCGAATACCATTGTAACCCTTTGATCATTACTCTGAAGAACCCTTCTTTACATGATTCAGGAACCTATATTTTAGGGGCATATGTATCTGGAATAGATCCTCTAGGGAGATTTCAAATTAAGGTTGAGAACCCTGTTACTAACACCTCCCATTTCCCCACACACACAACCCTCTCTCCTACCCCTGGTCCAAAACCGCCCCCTGTCAAGGTCATGAATATTTCCACCTCTTCTTCCACTTTTTCTATTGAAATTGGGTATGGGGATCAGAACCGTTGGCTGCAATGGGTATTATATTCGGCTAGACAAGTGAATCAATCTGATTGCTATGCATGTGCTATAGCTAGGCCACATTTGGCCACTGTCCCTTTTCCTCTTTCTAACATATCTGATCCTACTGGCCTTCCTTGCCTACTTGCCCTTTTTATCTCTTCCTCTATTCCAATCGACTCTAATTACATTACACTTTCCCTTCTTTTTCCCCCTACTCTTCCCATGACTCCCCCGATGTTCCAGCCTGATGAAGGTATTTATACCTGTTTTTTAGAAACCTTACTTCCTCTCGTGGCACAAATGTTGGTAATATCCCATCCTCTTTTGTTTCCAAACTTTTCCGATTAATTCTTCCTCTTTAGCTTCCAAATTATCAATTTTTCTGATTACTCAGAATACTGATATTTGGTGGATGTGCCATAGGTCTAAATTGCTTGACATCCTTCCACCTGACTGGACTGGCACTTCTGCTTTAATACAATTTGTTATGCCTTTCCGACTTTTCCCTTTAACTGCCTTCCATGTGTCGACCATGTTTGGCCGTCAACCCCATTCTGTGGACCCTTCCCAGTTTTCCCTACATGGCCCTGGGGTGTATTTTGATTCCATTCGAGTCCCTCGTGGAGTCCCTGATAAGTTCAAGGCAAGGGACCAAGTTGCTGCCGAATTTGAGTCTATTTTTCCTCAGGTTACTATAAACAAAAATGTAGATTGGATTAATTACCTCTATTATAATCAACAAAGATTCTTAAATTTTACTAAGAAGCTGTTGAAGGTATCCATGAGCAACTTGATAAAACATCCCTCATGACCTGGCAAAATCGATTGGCTTTAGATATGCTCTTGGCTGAGAAAGGAGGCGTTTGTGCTATGTTTGGTGATGCATGCTGTACCTATATCCCTAATAATACAGCTCCTGATGGATCAATCACCCGTGCTTTAGCTGATTTGACATGAACTAGCTACTAATTCTGGCATTTCTAATCCTTGGGACAAATGGTTTATGTCCACTTTTGGGTCCTGGGGCCAATGGCTTAAATCAGTTTTCATCTCTCTTACGGTTGCTTTAATTGTTCTCCTGCTTGTAGCTTGCTGTATTGTTCCCTTGATAAGATACATTGTATCCAAGTATTTTACTGCCTCTATGGCAAAGGCTTACTTTTTACACAAAGAAAAAATGCTTCAGATCAGCACATCCACCACACACTCCTCCGCCCACTCCACTCCATCCCCTCTCCTACCCTTTCCCACTCAACTCTCCCCTGATCAAATATTTTTGTTTGCTAAAAAAGGGGGGAATGTGGAAGACGAATGTTCTCTTCGTTCCCTTGTACTAATTCATGTCTGAGAAGTAAGCTTTACAAAACCATGTAATAGCATGCTTTGTTTTAGCAAACAGAAAAATGTTTGTGCAAAGGACTCAAGGTCTGAGCATTCCACACATGAGTCTGCCTTATCACGTTTTCCCTTAGCTTACATCTGAACGCCATAACAAAAGGAGCCAAGAAATCAAGTTTTACAAGGGGCGTTGAAGGGGCTAAAGGTTTGTGTATAATAAATGTGTTGACTGTTACATTTTATAATGATATTAAATTACACATTCTAGGGGTATAAAACTGGACCCCACCCAACAGACGGGGTTCAGAAGAGCCCTGGTGCTGTCATGTATATTTGATTGTCTGCTTTTCTGAAACTCTTCTCACCGTGACTCTGAAAAATAAAGCTGCTTTATAACCACACCTGCTGTCTGGTTTGAGTTTTC
>NC_053161.1:182775831-182809533 GCF_016835505.1 Polypterus senegalus
GAGTTCGGTGCATATTCGGAAGACGCACTACGAGACAGGTTTGTGTGTGGACTAAAGTGTGAAACTGTTCAGAAGCGCCTGTTGACTGATAAAGATCTCACGTTTCAGAAAGCAGTTGGTTACGCAGTTTCAGCGGAGACGGCAGAGCGCGACGTGCAGCAGTTAAGTGCTTCCTTTAAAGTGAATGCGGTGCTTTCTAAAAACTGTGACAAATGCCATGCCGTGCCATGAAATTGAATCATACTGATAATGACTGCTGGTATAAAGGCCGTGACTGCCACCAGTATGGAAAAAAGGCCACACTAAGAACACGTGTAGGAACAAAAGCTATCAGGACAGAGAAAAGAAATGAAAAGAGGGAAATCTTACTCAGAAGGATAATTCAATTAAGCGAAGGGTGAAAAATAAGAAGAGAATTCATCATGTCGAGGCAGGAAAAGATGAAAGTGAGAGTGAAGAAAATAAATCTGATACTGACAATGAGTTAGGACTGTATTCTTTGTCTCAAAAAGGCAAATATTCACGAATTTCCGTGCTGTCTATAGTAAACGAGAAGAAAATGGAAACGGAATTGGATTCAGGGGCTGCAGTGTCTTTGATTCCCTGGGAGCAGTACAGAAGCACACTGAGCCAAGTGGCTCTGCAACCCACGGATATCATGCTAAAGATGTACACTGGGCAGCCGCTGGCACCAGAAGGGGTTATCAAAGAGCAGGTCAAATTAAATAATCAGTGTGCTAAGTTGCCTTTGTATGTAGTGAAAGTAGACGCACCCCAACTGTTTGGTAGAGAATGGCTGAGAGTTATTAAACTGAATTGGAAAGACTTAAAGATGGTGCATGCCATTGAGTAAAGAAAAAAAGAAAACTTGGAGTCTGTGTTAAGAAGACACTCAGCTGTTTTCTCTAAAAAGCTAGGCACAATGAAAGGAATTACAGCCAGACTGACTCTCAGACCTAACACTGCACCCAAATTCTGTCCACCACGGAATGTCCCTTATGCTCTTCGACCTCGAGTGGAGGCCGAACTGAAATGCCTGAGTGCACTTGGAGTGATCTCACCAGTGGAGCACAGTGACTGGGCCACACCCGTGGTGCCCGTAAAAGGATGGCACAATTAGACTTTGTGGGGATTTCAAGGTCACACTCAGCCCAGCTCTCTGTGTGGATAAGTACCCAATTCCAGGCATTGAGGACCTTTTTGCCTCTCTAGCAGGTGGTCAACGCTTTAGTAAGTTAGACTTGTCAAATGCCTATCTACAGATGGAGGTGGAAGAGAGGTCTAGGAAGCTGCTGACTATCTCAATGCAAAAAGGGCTATTCTGTTTTAATTGCTTACCCTTTGGTGTAGCGTCATCACCCGTTTTATTTCAGAAGGCTATGGACCAAGTGCTTCTCGGACTGCCATATACTCACTGTTACCTGGACGATATCCTTGTGAGTGGCCCTGATGAGCAGACCCACCTCAAAACTCTAGATACAGTTCTGGGTAGGCTAGATGAGTATGGCCTGCATCTCAAGCAAGAGAAGTGCTTGTTCTTCCAGGAGTCTGTGGAATACTTGGGTCACATAATTGATGCAGCAGGACTTAACAAATCACCAGAAAAGGTGTGTGCCATTTTGGAGGCCCCAGCACCACAAGAGGTTAGTCAATTATGTTCTTTTCTGGGAATGTTAAACTATTATGGACGTTTCATTCCTGACCTGTCCACTATCTTGAAACAGCTGAATGAACTGCTAAATAAGGAGAAGCAATGGCAGTGGACATCAGCCTGTGAGTCCGCGTTCCAGGACGCTAAATTAATCCTAGTATCGCAAGAGGTATTGACCCATTATCATCCAGAACTGCCCCTTCGACTCTGTGCGACGCTTCACCTTATGGGGTCGGAGCTGTGCTCTCGCATGTCATGCCTGATGGCAAAGAAAAAACGATAGCCTATGCATCACAAACTGTTAGTAAAACGGAACAAATTTATGCTCAAATCGAGAGGGAGGCGCTAGCGGTATTCTTTGGAGTACGCAAGTTCCACCAGTACCTCTACGGTAACAGGTTCACGGTGCTCACGGACCTTCGCCCATTAACCTCCATCTTGAGCCCATCGAAAAGTACGCCATCAATAACTTCCGCCCTAATGCAGCGTTGGGCACTCCTCCTGTCTGCACATGATTCAATATCGGAAAGGTGCATTGCATGCAAATGCTGACGGTCTTTAACGCTTACCGCTCCCCCATGCTCACAAAGAGAAACTAAGCGCAGTAGATGTATTTTACATATCTCAGTTGGACACCCTACCAGTTAGTAACACCGAGATCAGACGGCACACCATGTCTGACACCATTTTATCTCATGTTGTGGAAATGGTCACCACTGGGCATTTCCCAGCTGCAAAGAATGCAGATGAAGAACTGGCACCCTACTTACTGCGCCAGCATGATCTCACAATACAACTGGGATGCCTCATGTGGGGTGTGAGAGTGATTGTTCCACCAAAACTGCGTCCCTGGGTTCTGAAAGAGCTCCATATATCACATCTACGTATAGTGTGAATGAAAAGCATGGCACGCAGTTATGTATGGTGGCCTGGCATCAACTCTCAAATTGAGTTCCAAGCTAAATCCTGCAACTCTTGTCAGAGTAGGGCCTGGGCTAGCACTTTTACACCCTTGGATGTGGCCCTCTAGTCCCTGAGAAAGGATACATATGGACTTTGTGGGTCCATTTGAAGGAAATATGTACCTGGTCGTGATAGATGCACATTCCAAGTGGCCTGAGGAGCATATTATGGACAACACCTCACCGGTGTTCAGTGCTCAGGAGCCTTTTTAGTCGATATGGCATTCCACACATCCTTGTGAGTGATAACAGACCTCAGTTCTGTTCTGAAGAGTTTAGTACATTTGTGAAGTCCAATGGAGTTAAACACATCCGCTCAGCACTGTACCATCCTACCACCAATGACTTGACTGAGCATTTCATGCAGACATTCAAACATTCCTTAAAACCTTCTAGAGGCACAGCACTTGTGCAACAGCGCCTGGATACATTTCTGTTAACATACCGCAATTCCCCTCATGCAATAACAAAGGAGACGCCAGCTAAGTTGTTCCTTGGACGCAACCTGCGATCACTGCTGGATTTCCTGAAACCCAGTGTTGCTGGTGTAGTGCACAGGTCACAAGATGCTCAACAAGAGCGCCGCCAACCACGCTCCAAAGACAGACAGTTTGATATAGGAGAGCCTGTCCTCGTGTGTGATTATAGGATGGGGGAGGAGAAGTGTACCAAAGGTGGTGTTATGGAGAAGACTGGACCAGTGTCATCTATGCTAATAAAAGGCACGGCACGGCCTGCCTCCCTCCCTCACTCACTCACTCACTCACTCTCCAACTACCCGTGTAGGTAGAAGGCTGAAATATGGCAGGCTTATTCCATACAGCTTACTTACAAAAGATAAGCAGGTTTCATTTTGAAATTCTACACATAACGGTCGACAATGTCCGCAATGTTGAACTTTCTTATTTATGGCCCCATCTTCATGAAATTTGGTAGGCGGCTTCAGTGCGCTAACCAAAACCGATGTAGGTACTTATTTCAGTGGTATGATGCCACTGTCGGCCGCCATATTGAAGTTTTCAATGTCACTAATTCTCCAACTTTCCATGTAGGTAGTAGGCTGAAATTTGTCAGGCTCATTCCTTACAGATTGCTTACAAAAGTTAAGCAGGTTTCATTTCGAAATTCTACGCGTAACGGTCATAACTGTCGACAACGTCCGCCATGTTGAACTTTCTTATTTATGGCCCCATCTTCATGAAATTTGGTAGACGGCTTCCCTGCGCTAACGGAAACCAATGTACGTACTTATTTCAATGGTATGATGCCACTGTTGGCCGCCATATTGAACTTTTCAACAGTTTTTGTTACTTATGGGCCCATTTTCAAGAAATTTGGTACGCGGGTTCCCAACGCTAACTGAATCCTACTTACGTACATATATATGTCCATAGCTTGCAGCTCGGTCACCGTGTGAGGCGGCATTGGGTCCCCCATCCCAACGCCTCCCACATTGTTGGCTGGCTGCCTGCCTATATAAGGCCGTCCGTCGCTCCAGTCTCTACATTCCCTTCCTTGCTTTGCCACAGGATTCATGTCTTCCTGCTGATAACTGCAGCCTTTTTATTTAATCCACGGCTTCTCTGCTGTTTTATTGTTCATTTATTACGATTATAATTATAATGTAGGTATTTTACACTTACTTTACATTGTTCAGGTACCCATTTCCTTTATCATTCCAACCGTACCACCATTAACATGTCTATCGAGGTGATGACCATCGATCAAAGAACTGTCACTTACCGAGTGGTTTTCATGCCCGGAGATGGGACCTACCTTTTCCATTCTCTTTGTTACATATTGCACGGCCATATCAGGCTCACTCTTGATATCCGGAGGAACATTGTGTCTTATGTATTGAATGACTGGGACAGGTTCAAGGTGTGGACTGATGATGGTACAGGAGATAATTATACTACACAGGAGCACTAGAAGAGTGAAATGCTTAAGCTCTTCACCTATGCATCTGCATGTGGGTTGATGGCTGCCGCTGAATTGTTCGGTTGTCGCTTTCAAGTGTACCGAAATGGCCAAATATTTTACACCTTTGGACAACTGCCAATGCCTCTTAAACATCTTAGATTCACAGGTGACGATTTCAGTAGTGGACACTTTGATGTTTATAAATGTTTAAACTCTCAAAAATCTGGATGTGAAGTTATCGATGAAACCGGTTGTATACTTACAACGCTTGACAGATGCCGAATGTCACTTCAATACAAGTCCTACAAATACTGTCATAATTGAAACAAACCATGAAACTCAAACCGATTATGACAACAGCAATTCAAGCTGTGAGATTTGAAACAAGATTACTTTTCACATGGCCAACTGTACGTTGCATGCTCAAGAGTAAGCTCAGCGCACAGGGCCGAACTCACAATGTGGTATACAAAGAGATCCTTAACAAATAATTATTGGTATATTAGCCCTCAGTTTAAAAAGGTTTAATTTTCTTCTTAATAAAAATTTTAAGGCAGTACTTTGCCGCTGCGAAGCACGGGTATTTTACTAGTACAAGATAAATATGGGACTACAAGAGCTATAGAAACACCATGTGGACCAGATGCTGACACGTCCCGATCCAGAGCTTCAACAGGCTGCAGTGAACCATCCTGTGGACCCCCTGGTGTTACTACCCCAGAGTGATAGTAGTCCCACACATCACCCTAGTACATCTCACCATGACAAGAATGATCAAGTTCCAGAGATAGATATATCACCAAAAACACCCAAGTCCACTGATTCCTGACACACGCAGCATACTCTGGTAACAGAGACTGTCAGACGTTATCCTGTGAGGATCACTAAACCACCAATACGCTACCGTGATGAGTGAACACCCACTATGATGGAGAACATATAAGTGTTTGACTGTTCAAATTCAGAGACATATTCTTTTTCAGAGTTCTGAGATATATTTGTTATAGATAAAAAAAAAAAAAAAATCTTTGTGTTATTGACAATCAATCTTAGCAGGGAGGAGATATGTTATGCATTGAATTAAACTACATGTTTCACAATGCCGATAGTAACCAGTAGGTGGCACTAAGCAATTGGTATGTGGTGCATACTAGTGAGTTGTGGTTAATGCAATAAAGAAGTGAGTGGTTGGATACTCTGCACCACTACGGAAAAAGTTTGTTTTGTTTGTATCTATGAAATTAAGTATCACGCAACATAACAACAGGGTCAATTTTTGTGCTTATTCTTTTGGTTCTTTGTTTAACATTTCCTTAGGTAAATATTATTTCCTCTGTTTTCAGGTTTAGGCTTTATTATGCCACTAGCAAAATACCCGCGCTTCGCAGCGGCGAAGTACTGCCTTAAAATTTTTATTAAGAAGAAAATTAAACCTTTTTAAACTGAGGGCTAATATACCAATAATTATTTGTTAAGGATCTCTTTGTATATCACATTGTGAGTTCGGCCCTCCGGTTGTAATATGAACAAGCTGTGCGCTGAGCTTACTCTTGAGCATGCAACGTACAGTTGGCCATGTGAACAGTAATCTTGTGTCAAATCTCACAGCTTGGATTGCTGTAGTCATAATCGGTTTGAGTTTCATGGTTTGTTTCAATTACGACAGTATTTGTAGGACTTGTGTTGAAGAGACATTAGGCATCTGTCATGCGTTGTAAGTATACAACCGGTTTCATCGATAAC
This sequence comes from Polypterus senegalus, assembly GCF_016835505.1. Taxonomy (NCBI): domain Eukaryota; kingdom Metazoa; phylum Chordata; class Cladistia; order Polypteriformes; family Polypteridae; genus Polypterus; species Polypterus senegalus. The sequence continues at coordinate 182,782,111 of NC_053161.1, forward strand.
TTTACATCCAGCTTTTGAGAGTTCAAATATTTATAAACATCAAAGTGTCCACTACTGAAATCGTCACCTGCCAATCTAAGATGTTTAAGAGGCATTGGCGGTTGTCGAAAGGTGTAAAATATTTGGCCATTTCGGTACACTTGAAAGAGACAACCGAACAATTTACCGGCAGCCATCAACTCACATGCAGATGCATAGGTGAAGGGCTTAAGCATTTCACTCTTCTAGTGCTCCTGTGTAGAATAATTATCTCCTGTACCGTCATCAGTCCACACCTTGAACCTGTCCCAGTCATTCAACACATAAGACATGTTCCTCCGGATATCAAGAGTGAGCCTGATATGGCCGTGCAATATGTAACGAAGAGATTGGAAAAGGTAGGTGCCATCTCTGGGCATGGAAACCACTCGGTAAGTGACAGTTCTTTGATGGATGGTGATCACCTCAATAGACATGTTAATGGGAGTATGGTTGGAATGACAAAGGAAATGGGTACCTGAACAATGTAAAGTAAGTCTAAAATATCTACACAATGACTATAATCGTAATAAATGAACAATAAAACAGCAGAGAAGCCGTGGATTAAATAAAAAGGCTGTAGTTATCAGCAGGGAGACATGAATCCAGTGGCGAAGCAAGAAAGGGAATGTAGAGACCGGAGTGACGGACAGCCTTATATAGGCAGGCAGCCAACAATGTGGGAGGTGTTGGGATGGGGGACCCAACGCTGCCTCACACGGTGACGGAGCTGCAGGCTATGGACATATATATGTACGTAAGTAGGATTCAGTTAGCGTTGGGAACCCGCGTACCAAATTTCTTGAATATGGGCCCATAAGTAACAAAGACCGTTGAAAAGTTCAATATGGTGGCCGACAGTGGCATCATACCACCGAAATAAGTACCAAATTTCAGCCTTCTACCTATACGGGAAGTTGGAGAATTAGTGACATTGGAAACTTCAATATGGCGGTCGACAGTGGCATCATACCACTGAAGTAAGTATGTACATCGGTTTTGGTTAGCGCAGGGAGGCCGCCTACCAAATTTCGTGAAGATGGGGCCATAAATAAGAAAGTTCAACATGGCGAACATTGTCAATCGTTATGACCGTTATGCGTAGAATTTCGAAAGGAAACCTGCTTAACTTTTGTAAGTAAGCTGTAAGGAATGAGCCTGCCAAATTTCAGCCTTCTACCTACACGGGAAGTTGGAAAATTATTGATGTTGAAAGTTCAATATGGCGCACAGTGGCTACATACCATCGAAATAAGTACGTACATCGGTTTCGGTTAGTGCAGGGAACCCGCCTACCAAATTTCGTGAAGATGGGGCCATAAATAATTAAGTTCAACATGGCGGATGTTGTCGACCATTATTGACCGTTATGACCGCTACGGTAGAATTTCAAATGAAACGTGCTTAACTTTTGTAAGTAAGCTGTAAGGAATAAGCCTGCCAAATTTCAGCCTTCTACCTAAACGGGAAGTTGGAGAATTAGTGATGAGTCAGTGAGTCAGTCAGTGAGTCAGTCAGTCAGTGAGGGCTTTGCCTTTTATTAGTATAGATTAATTAGAAGACAGAAGATCAGTAAAGACTTGCACTACATCTGAAATGAACAAATGTCTCGGTATTCCATAGCACGACGTTCATGCAGGCTTCAGATCTTTACTTTTAGAAGAAACGTCAGCCTCCCTTCTCCAACATCAAGCACAGGGCACTGATGAGCAGGTACAGACACATCATTTTATAAACTTCCATAAGAAGGATGAATTACATTTTGTTGATGTTGGCTTACAATGGGGGCGGCACGGTGGCGCAGTGGTAGCGCTGCTGCCACGCATTTAGGAGACCCGGTTCGCTTCCCGGGTCCTCCCTGTGGAGTTTGCATGTTCTCCCCGTGTCTGCGTGGGTTTCCTCCCACAATCCAAAGACATGCAGGTTAGGTGGATTGGCGATTCTAAATTGGTCCTAGTGTGTGCTTGGTGTGTGGGTGTGTTTGTGTGTGTCCTGCGGTGGGTTGGCACCCTGCCCAGGATTGGTTCCTGCCTTGTGCCCTGTGTTGGCTGGGATTGGCTCCAGCAGACCCCCGTGACCCTATTCGGATTCAGCGGGTTAGAAAATGGATGGATGGATGGCTTACAATGCCTATTGTATAGTGAATGAAATGTATAAAAAGACTTAATGCTTGTCTCAGATGCCGACTGTTAATTGTTAACCAGTAGGAGTTAAAGCCCAAAAAGACTAACAGCCTGTTTTACATCATTTGACAAACTAGAGTACTAGTACAACTCTTAAAGGCCTTAAAATATTTGAAATGCATTGTGTGCTGTGTTAATAATAGTGTATGGTAAGAAACATTGAAAACTTGTAGAATCTGTGATCAAAAGCAGTAATGTTAATATGTTAATATTGTATAACAAATTCGGAATATACTGTACAATATTTTTTTTTTACTTTCCTTTTCTTACATTCCTTGTAAAATGTGGAGGAAAAGGCTATAAGCTTTAAAATAACTGTTAAACAGTGCGTGCATCAAACTGCTGTGTGTCTGTGGCACTAAATCCTAATCCCCGATAAGAAGGATGAGGCAGACCAGAATTAAGTTAGAAAGATCTCAATTAACTGCTGAACATTGCAAAGGAAGGAAGTGTTGCAATGGCTTTGTAGAGCTAAATGTTTATTTGCAGATAAATATTTATGTGTGGTTTCTGAAACAGAACAAATACAATAACATAAAATAACTCACAAAATAAAGGCTCAGAGAACCTAAAACAGGTAATGTCCAAAAAGATCAGTAGAGGGCAGCAGAAATTAACAGAGCACCATGAGGTGCTGTCGTTGGCAAAAGGCACTAAATAAAACTTAGCAAATACGTTAGTGCTGTACAGACTCCGACAAATCACTACTTAAACAACTATTACAAAGTCTGTTTTCTTCAAGCTCTTATGTATTAATAAAGAAGCAACATTTCTGAATGTACTTATACAGTTTTGAACGTTAAACTGAACACACTTTGACATAAAGGATTGTCTGAACTTGATAGTAAAACAACGTTACGAGCTTTATCATTACTTGCAGAAAATTAATTTCTAATAAAATAAACAGCAAAGCATAATGTACATAAAACAGACGCACACAAAATCAACAAACAATTGAATAAATGCGGGTACGCGCAGACGCGTATTAATGGACAAAGACGATATTGAGGAGGCCCTTCAGAGATCTTATTTGCTATTTTAGTTTTCAGAAGAAGAGGAGAAGGAATATGTCCTTAGACCCTTCATCATCCATTATTCACATGTGGAAGACATGCATCTGTTTTAAGATAACGTGAGAGGAAAAAGGAAAATGACTGTGTTTTGTGAGAAAATGTATCAAACATACATGGCCCTCATTGTTCAGTTACAGCCTACAATTCTTGTTTTATATTTTAAATATTCTTTAACTTTTTTGTAATAAATGTTGCAAACCCTGCGGTGGGTTGGCGCCCTGCCTGGGATTGTTTCCTGACTTGTACCCTGTGTTGGCTGGGATTGGCTCCAGCAGAACCCCGTGACCCTGTGTTCGGATTCAGCAGGTTGGAAAATGGATGAATGGATGTTGCAAACCAACTTCATCTTTCCAGTCCATTGTCTCAGATCTGCACTTCTTACTGTTATGTATTAAAATATTTTTTTATAAAGCAGGGCAAGGCATTTTTTATTTTTAAAGCACATTTACAAAAGCAGCCAGAACTGAACCAAAGTGCTGTACAAGAAAGAGTAAAAGAAGAAGTTCAAATATACTGTATGTACACAGCACAAAACTGCAAGAATAACCAACCATTACATAAAAGATAAACCCATACATACATATTGATAATCATGAATGTACAGAAGCCAACCTATACACACAATGTCAACCTCTTGCAGAGTCAAATGCCAGCAAGAAGAAATAAGACTTTAATGATTACTTAAAGGGCGGCACGGTGGCGCAGTGGTAGCGCTGCTGCCTCGCAGTTAGGAGACCCGGGTTCACTTCCCGGGTCCTCCCTGCGTGGGTTTCCTCCGGGCGCTCCGGTTTCCTCCCACAATCCAAAGACAATGCAGGTTAGGTGGATTGGTGATTCTACATTGGTGTATTGTTTTTTTTTATTGGTGTATTGGTGTGTGGGTGTTTTTGTGTGTGTCCTGCGGTGGGTTGGCACCCTGCCCAGGATTGGTTCCTGCCTTGTGCCCTGTGTTGGCTGGGATTGGCTCCAGCGGACCCCCGTGGCCCTATTCGGATTCAGCGGGTTAGACAATGGATGGATGGATGATTACTTAAAAATGGCCGGTGTTGGAGCAGATCAAATATAATAAGGGAAGCCATTCCAAAAAAAAAACAGCAGCCACCACAAACACCTAATTCCTCCGTTGCTTCAGCCTCGACCTCGGCACAACTAAGAGCCTCTGGCTAGCAGACCGCAGGGCTCTTGTTGGCACATATAAGTGAAGAAGTTCCGAGAAGCAAGATGGGGCTGATCCATTCAAACATTTGAAAATAAGAAACAGAATTTTAAAATCAATTCTGAAATGGACCAAAAGCCAATGAAACAACGTCAGTATTGGTAAAATAAGGCCACACTTGTGAGAGCCATTGAATAAGTGAACAGCAACGTTGTGGAATTGTTGTAGGTGTCATAACAGGGCCTGATCAACACCTACATACAAAGAAGTGCAGTAGTCCAAATGAGATGTTGTAAAAGCTCAGATGGCCTTTTCAAGACCACTGAAAGAAAGAAAAGCCTTTACCTTAAAGTCTCTGCTGGAAAAAGCTTCATTTAACCTCACAATTTATCTGTTTTTCGAGTTTGAATGAGCTGCCACAGATCACACCTGGGCTAACTGAAGCTTTATGATACATACTGTATATGACAAGGGTTCCAAGAGCAACTTCTTTCTTAACTTTTGGACACCATGATCCCAGTTTTATTATCATTTAGTTTAAGAAGATGCATTGCCATCCAGGTTTTAATATCATTCAAGCATGTATGGAGGGTCTGTATTTTCTCGCTTTGATTTTAGTGGTAAATATATTTGAATGTCATCAGCATAGAGACGCCATACTTGTTCACAATGGAGCCTAAAGGTAATATGCATATCAAAAAGAGAATTGGTCCAAGGATGGAACCCACAAGTAAGAGGAGCTACAGAGGATGAGAACTCACCCAAATGAATAAAAACACTCCTATTGCTTAGATAGGATTTAAACCATTTCAGGACATTACAATGGATAAATACAAACTGTTCAAGGTAGGATATAAGAATTGTAAGATCCAAAATATCAAAGCTGAGGTAAGATCTAGCAGTACAAGAATCACAGAATCACCAGAAGTAGTAGCTGGGAAGAGGAGGTCATCATAAACCTTTAACAAGGATGTTTCAGTGCTGTAAGAACATCTGTATCTGGATGGGAATTTTTCCAGAATATTATTTTCATCCAGAAATGTTTGTGTTAGGACATTTTTTTCTAAGACTTTAGATAAAAAAGGCAGTTTAGAAATTTGCCTGAAATTTGACACATTAGATGGTCTTTATTTTGTTTTTTATAATACGTTTCTGCACCACAGCGTGTTTCAAGACAGCAGGAACACAACCAGAAATCATGCTAGCATTTATTAAGGTAACAATACTTGGTCTGACAGAATCAAAAAAAAAAACCTTAACTAATCAAGAGGGGACACTGCTGTCCAGGGGCAATTTGAAGGATTCAGGCATTGCACCAAATCAGACAACAGTGACGATGAGACATGCAGGAACAAAGTGGTCAAAGACAGCTGAACACACTGTGGGAAGAGATGAATCTGAGCAGGCAGTGAAACCGATGAGCTAATAACGGTAATCTTATTTACAAAAATATTATATCTCTGTTTGGAGAGTAAGTTTGGGTATGTGACAAATAACAAATTTCTAATACAAGAAATGGTATATGGCGAATAAAGGATTTAAAATCACTAAAAATGGATTTGTAATTATTGCATTGACCCAAACATAACATTCTTAAAGTTAAGTTTAAAATCTGTTAGTTCAGTTTCAAAATAAATAAAAAAGACGGTTTACGGAGGTGCAACTTTCAATAATGCAAATTTTTTGCATTTCTTTAGAAAAACAAGCAATATAACATCTATTAAGCAATTTAAGGGATTTGCTTCTCTTTTTTTTGATAAGTACATTCTTATAAGTTAGGGTCCCAGGGATAACAATTATGCATTAAAATTAAAAACCAGGTAATCGTTTGAAAGTTTAATAACTCCACTTGAAATTTATAAACATTACAGCAGCAGCGTAGAACAAAATTAAGAAAACACAATTCAAGACAGAAAATGAAAATGAAAGTATGAACTGTATAGTAAGCTGAATCATTTAAAAAAGTGTGCAATATAAACAATTTTAAAAGTTTCTTTTAATGAGAACTCGAAAGCTTAGACCTTCATTTTCATGCTTGTTGATTGCTTTGTTGTGTTATTGATCTTCATTTATTTTGTAACATAATAAATTAATGTCATTAATGGAATTTTTCTTTATTGAATGAGGTTCCAGAAATAATGTCAGACATGCCGTTTAGTACAAAAGTACCATAAAAATAATTTCAAATATTTTGAATGATAGAATTCACAATAATAGCAGTCAGAGCAACCACATTAAAATTTTGTATGGTGTTTCCTTAATCTAAAAATATTTTATGCCCTGACTCATAAATTATAAAACTGTTTTTTTTGTAAAAAAAAAAAAGTAAATACGACAGTAATACCATAAAGAGAGACTCGGATTCTTGCCTCGTGATTGGAGGAATTCATATTAATATCGTCTTTTAGGGTTACAGGGTAAATCAACATTACTAGATTTTCAACGAAAGTGATGTGACAGAAGACAGACACGAATGCTGGGGGCGTGGCAGATACGATTACTACCCTGCCGATCTGCGTTTTTTTTTTAGTTTGCGACACGAGTCCCCTTCCAATTTGTCTCGCGCACGTGCTCTCTGCTAAATTAAAATTGATTAAAATTGATTTCACGACGCTGCCCGATTTGTTCTGCGCATGTCTAATGTTTTACAACATCTCCGTCTGTAAGTGGACTTCTTACTGGAAAAGATGGCAACTTTTGAATTTTAGAACGTCTTGGAAGAAGATGTGTCGCCTGAAAAATTTAACTCCAGTCGAATGAAGAGGGAACGATGTGACATGTGTCTGTGAACTTTATAATGAATATGTACAGCTTTTGTTAGTACATCATTTTGATGGAAAAGGCAATAAGGGTTTTCATTTTCAGTTGCAATACTTCGTAATCTCGTGGTTTAAACATAAAACTCACAGCATTATCCATGTTTGGGTTAATAGATTAATGGATGTATGTCATTTATTTCGTAACACCCTATTAGCATTTGGTGGTGTGTATCTTTTAACATTTGTCCACATTTGTTATCTTAAAGAGCTAACGGCATGCTAATAATTAAGCAAAACAATGTAATCAAGGTGTTGAATTAGGAATAGAATTAGGGATGAACAACTGACACTCGATTGGTGTAAAGTGTGCCCTCCAAAGCCATCGATATTTTTTTATTATGTTGATATCGGATGACATTAATGCAATAGTTTCTCCATAATAAAGTTAGATAGATAGATACTTTTTTAATCCCAATGGGAAATTCAGATACTCCAGAAGCAGCAAACTGATAAAGAAAATATTAAAGAGTGATAACAATGCAGGTATACAGACAGACAATATCTTTGTATAATGTTAACGTTTATCCCCGTGTGGAATTGAAGAGTCGCATAGTGTGGAGAAGGAACGATTCAGTCTGTCAGTGGAGCAGGACGGTGACAGCAGTCTGTCGCTGAAGCTGCTCCTCTGTCTGGAGATGATCCTGTTCAGTGGATTCTCCATGATTGACATGAGCCTGCTCAGCGCCCATCGCTCTGCCATGGATGTCAAACTGTCCAACTTTACTCCTACAACAGAGTCTGCCTTCCTCACCAGTTTGTCCAGGTGTGAGGCGTCCTTCGTCTTTATGCTGCCTTCCCAGCACACCACCGCGTAGAAGAGGATGCTCACCCCAACTGTCTGATAGAACATCTGTAGCATCTTATTAGTTAACAAAATATAATGATGAAGGCTAAATTACATACAAGAGTAGCAACAGCTAAGTTATAACAAGAAAGCAGGATGCAGATAATAGCGTTACAAATTGTTAATGGAATTCTTTAACCTTATTTAGTAGAAAAAAATTCCATGGTTGAAAACAGGCAATTTTAAAATTTATATCCAAAGCCATCAGAGAAGTGTGGTGTGCGTCTGATGTGGCACAGTGACAGGCTGGGCACCTGCTGTCGTCACGTGTTATAAGCTTAAAGAAGTTCACATACATACATTAACTGAATATAATGGAGTAGCCTTGCTCCTTAGAAATAACTTATTTCTTATTGCTGCAGTTAGAAAAACAATGCCCCTTTATTGTATTTTTTTTTTTGTTGACCCTCCCGGATGCCCGGTGGTAACCAGCCTTTTATGTGGCTGAACAGATGCCAGTGTACCTGAATACTGAGACACAATTGGATGTTGTTTTCTTCTGTTTTTAAGATTTCAAATTCAAGATGATGTGCAGTTCATGTTAGATTTGCTATTTATACAGGTAAGACTACTGAGGCTTCCAGTTTCAGAAGTTATCTGTGTAATTTGTGCACAATTCCTGCAAAGCCTCCCCATATTTATTACTTGATCTGTAATATTTTGCTGCCTTGAATACTGTACTGAATGTCTGCTCACTCTGTCCAGTAACTAACACAAGCTTTTTATTTTAGACAGGAAAGCTTCAGAGTGTGAATCCTCACAAACACAGAGGCTGAGGAGCATCAGTACCAGCAGTCACTAAACAAGGATGTTGTTCGTGTTTGCAAAATAACATATATTTTCTTAAGTTACTGTACTTTTGTTGTTGGAAATTTAAAAGAGCTGAGACTTAATTTTAACTTAAAACAAATCTAAGGCAGGAGAGAAAAACAAAGATATTTTCATGTAAGTAATGACACCAGGCGGGGCGGTGGCGCAGTGGTATCGCTGCTGCCTCGCAGTTAGGAGACCTGGGTTCGCTTCCCGGGTCCTCCCTGCGTGGAGTTTGCATGTTCTCCCGTGGTTCGCGGGTTCTCTCCGGGTGCTCTGGTTTCCTCCCACAGTCCAAAGACATGCAGTTTAGGTGGATTAGCAATTCTAAATTGGCCCTAGTGTGTGCTTGGTGTGTGGGTTTATCCTGTAGTGGGTTGTCACCCTGCCCGGGATTGGATCTTGCCTTGTGCCCTGTGTTGGCTGGGATCGGCTCAAGCAGACCCCCGTGACCCTGTGTTCAAATTCAGCAGGTTGGAAAATGGATGGAAGTAATGACACCAGAGCACATCACATTAGAAGTTCAGATATACAGAGATTGTAACACAATGTCTACTGTATGTGTAATGTAAAAGAAAAAAAAAATGATGCGATATATAATGACAGTTAAGTTGTGTTTCTTTCAAAATCCAACAAAAAACCACAGTAATTAAAAAAAAATATTATTAGTTGGACTTTACTCTAAGCAGACCTTTATCTATTGTGATGGTTTACTTTGGTAATAATTGATCTACAGTTGAACCAAGAAAGGAGGAAGAACAAGAAGAAAGGGTACACTTTAGATAGATAGATAGATAGATAGATAGATAGATAGATAGATAGATAGATAGATACATAGATAGATAGATACTTTATTAATCCCAAGGGGAAATTCACATAATCCAGCAGCAGTATACTGATACAAAGAAACAATTAATGAGTGAACATCGTGTATCTACTGTGTTTATGTTTTTAACTGTTACATTGAAGTAGAAGAGTCAGGTCGTTATATGGGGCAGCAGTTAATGAAGAAGGACAGAGAGATGTGTGCCATGTTGAAGCAGTGGCTGGCACTTCTGGAATCCTCCATCTAAACCTCTGCTCTAATCTGCTGTGCCTTTGCCAAGTGATCACAAGGTATTGGACTATTTTTTTTTTCTTTTGAAAACTGTCTCAGTCTCATTACACTGGCCGCCTGTCTCACATAGAATTGATTTCAAGGTTCTATTAAATAATTAGAAGGCTTTGAGTATTTTAGACCCTGCCTGTATTTTGGAGTGTCTGCTCCCAACATTTCTTTTCTCAAACATTGCTTTGCTTTTTATTCCAAGATCAACCATAAAAACCGTCAGTTTTCTGTACTCGTGCAACAAAATCTGGAATGCTTTGCTAAGAGAGAAGTGCCAGTCTACAAGTATCAAGCATTTCAAAAAACTTCAGCAAGCCCTCTTTTCTAATTTGGAGTTTTCTTAATTTACTTGCATTGGTTGCAATAGATTAGAAATGGTACTGTGTACACTTTGTAAGCTCTGCTGTTTTTTTTCTGTTGTTTTTTTCCAGTTCATTCCAATGGTGCCTTCCTGCATCTCCACCGTCTGTTAAATCAACTCCAACTGTCTGTGATAGAAAAAAAGTTCACAAGACGTCCTGAAATGGAATTGTGATTGGACTGAGACAGCCACAATTATGTATGCTGGGATGTGCAGAGGGGGGGCTGTGTGTGCTTTGGCTTGGGACCCCAGAGGTTTATTATCTCCAGTATCCTTGAAGCCTGCAAGTTTGTCTTTGTCCCCAGCAATTTGACCAGGCAGTGTATTTATTAAAAAGGACAAGGACCCCTCCATTTGCTTCTTATTTACTTTTATAATGCCTTCAATTTTCTTTGTAACTGTATGTTTTTGTAGAGCAATTTGAGCAACACTTGTAAGCAAAGGTGATATAAAAATATTATTAGTGAACAAATGTTAAGGGACAGATCAGGAAAAATGTCAGTTTAAATAGAACACATTTTTATGGAATATTGCTGGATAACAACTCTGACTCTGAGTAGCATCTTGTTCATAAAGCTAAAATAGCATTTTTCCTTTTTTGACAAATTTAATGATTCACTTTTATTGTGTTCAAAATCTTTGCTAACATTTTTTTTTTAGTTTTATTATATTAATAGGTAAGTTCGTTTCTCAGCGGGTTTTACAGAGACGCCTTGAAATAACATTAAAAACACATCATTAAGAACAAACATATTACAAATATGAACTATAGCAGCAAGCACTTACTGTAAAAAAAAAAAAAAAGATCAAATAGATTGATTCAAGTGATAACCGCTCACTTCCTTAATTTTAGTCTGTGGATATAAAGTTAAACTTCTCTGTAAGATTAATAGCCATTGGAATAAATGTGGATTTGAACCGGTGGCTTTATGCTCTTCATTTCTTCAGCATCTGACCTGACTGCACAACTGAGAACGAATTAAAGAATTTTAACAAGTGGACAGTCACAGTTAACACTAAGGACAGGGACAGTCAGCAGAATGCAATGCAGCACATTGTTAATTCTTTTCTTTTTTTGAAAAAGGACCATATATTTCTATAAAACTGGTTGGATACATTAGGTTTTGTAAACCTCATGCCTTAAGACAAATGACAATTTTATTAATAATAATTGATGTCTAAAGATATTTTTAAACAAACACAATGTGCTGATAAGAGGGAAATTTCAACAATAGATTAAAATGGAAAGGAAACTTTATATGATTTATTACGTGAGTGGGAAAATATATATATTGTAATATCCCTTCCCAGACGGGCAAATAAATCCCGTAGGCAAGTGTCGGCAATTAATTGTTTTTATTCACGCTCCTTCCTACTTTTTTAACAAACCGAGCAACAACAACGTAGTCAGGACAAGAAAACACTGCCCCCTCCACTAGCTCCTCGCCCCCGATGACACTTCAAAATGTTGATAACGAGCTGGTAATCGGATGACTCGTCTGGGCCACTCAGGATGCGTGACGTCGTCTGTAGAAGGCATTTCTGTTCCAACCGTCTCCAGCGATGAATCGGGCTGTTCTTGGTTTACATCCTGGTCGGTTGGTGCTTCGATCCTTTCATCAGCACGAACCCTTCCCCGGTATGGCGCCAACTGATCCTGATGCAGAAACACCTGACGTCCCCTTGGTGACATCTGCACCCTGTACACTACTTTGCCCACGCGCTTGAGCACTTGGCAAGGGCCCACCCATGCACTGTCAAGTTTGGGGGAGAGACCTTTCTTCCGTTGGGGACTATACACCCACACTCGGTTGCCGGAGGAGTACAGGTGCTCTCTGGCTCTGATGTCATAATGCCGCTTTTGGGTAAGGCCAGCCTTGTGCAGATGGTCCCGTGCGAACGCGTGAGCCCTGTCGATTCGGGTCCTGAAGACAGCGGGCATAGTCTGGTCCAGACTGATGTTCTTCCCTTTCTGGTGGCAAACCATACTCGAGAGGCTGGTGTTCTCAATTCCCGGCCCAGCATTAACATAGCAGGGGTGCACTGTGTAGACTCCTGGACCACTGTCCGGTATGCCAAGGTAGTTGCTGATCCCAGTCGCGTTGGTCCTTGTTTACCACCATAGCCAACTGAGCCGATAAAGTACGGATGAATTGCTCGGCCAAAACGTCTCTCTGGGAGTGAAGCGGGGTGGTGCGCGTTTTCAGAATGTGTAGCAAATCACACACATGATGAAAAATGTTACTTTCAAAATTACGCCCCTGATCTGAATGAAGTTCTAGCGGCATGCCAAACCTACTAAACATGCCTTCAACTAGGGCAGTAGCCACGGTTTCCGTATCTTGGCAAGGAACAGGGTACGCCTCCGGCCACTTGGAGAAATAGTCTACCCCAACAAGGATGTACCTATTTCCCTGATGTGAACGGGGAAAAGGCCCCAATATGTCTATTCCAAAACGCTCCATAGGCAGACCGACTTGATATTGTTGAAGGGGGGCAACTGATTGTTCAGGGGGCCCTTTTCGCACGGTGCACACATCGCAACGGCGGCAGTGATCTTCAACATCTTGTCGGCACCGCCCCCAGTAAAACATCTGTCGGAGCCGCTTCAGCGTCTTACTAACCCCAAAGTGGCCAGACCCCACACCCCCATGCACCGACTTAAGAACATCATCCTGTTTCCCCTTTGGCACTATCACCTGCCAAGTGATCTCTCCAGTGGCAGGGGCTCGCCGTCTTCTCATCAGCAACCCATCCCGAATGGTCAAATTGTCCCACTGGGCCCAGAGACCCTCAACAGTCATATCCTCTGGGGCTACCTTCTCCCAACTAGGTCGGTGATTGTCTGTCACCCAGGCTCTAACTTTCTTTATCTCTGGATCCTGGTTCTGCCAAAACCCCCAATCGCATTGTCTCTTAGACAGTGCTAACACTGAGCAACTGTGTCTCACCTCCCCTGTTCGCTCTCGGTCCACCTGACGGTGGCAGTAGTCACAGTTTGTCTGAGCACATGGCCTGCAGGATAGCGCATCTGCGTTGTGATGTTGACTCCCACGGCGATGTTGGATTTCAAACTGAAATGACTGTAGCCATTCCAGCCACCTTGCCACTTGCCCCTCTGGCTCCCTAAAAGACATTAGCCATTGTAAGGATGCATGATCGCTGCGCAGTGTAAATGCAGTCCCTTGTAAGTAGTGTCGAAAATGCCAGATTGCTTCCACTACTGCCAGGAGCTCTCTTTGTGTGATACAGTAGTTTCTTTCTTCTCTGCTTAGGGCTCGGCTGAAATGAGCAACTACTTGTTCTCCCTGGGAGTATGGTTGTGACAAGACGACACCTAGACCTACATTACTGGCATCCGTGTCTAAAACAAAAGGCAGGGCAGGGTCAGGTGTGGCTAAGATGGGAGCCTGGCATAAGGTATCTTTCAGAGCTTGGAAAGCGGACTGTTCCTCTGCTCCCCAGTTGAAATTCTGACCCTTCTTTGTTAGCCGGTGAAGGGGAGCAGCCACCGTAGCGAACCCAGGAACAAAATGCCAATGATAGGATGCCAATCCGAGGAACCCCCGGATTTGCCCAACATTAACTGGAGTCGGCCAGTCACGGATCGCTCGAGTCTTGCTGTCTTCTGTGGCCACCCCCCTTCCACTTACTCGGTGTCCTAAGTAGGTGACTTCTCGGCGCAACAATTGGCACTTATCAGGGTGTAGCTTAAGTCCTGCTTCTCGCAATTTCGCTAGTATGGTTCTAAGGGAGTGCAAAGCAGTTTCAAACGTGGGTCCATGTGCCATCACATCATCCAAATATACCAGGCATCTGGAACGAGGGATGCCCGAGAGGACACGGTCCATTAGCCGTTCAAAAGTTGCTGGCGCATTGCACAATCTGAAAGGGAGCACCCCTGGTTGAAAATGCAGTTTATTCCTTGGCTTCCGGAGCTAACTCCACCTGCCAGTAGCCACTTCTCAAATCTAGCGTGGAGAACCAACGCGATTCAGACACCAGATCAAGGGCCTCATTGATTCTAGGAAGCGGATACGAACCTTTTCGCGTAACTGCATTCAACCAGCGGTAGTCGACACAGAAACGCCATTCTCCTGATTTCTTTTTAACTAAAACAACAGGGGAGCACCAAGGTGAATCTGATGGTTCAATAATGCCAGAATTCAACATCTCAAGTACCAACCGATCTGCCTCGATCTGTCATGCTAGGGGAATGCGCCACGGATGTTGTTTGATCGGGTGCGCATCTCCCGTGTCGATGTGATGGTGGACGAGGTGAGTTCGCCCGATGTCCTTAGAAGAGGTGGCGAAACAGTCTCCAAATTCCTCCAATACATCCTTAAGTTGTTGTCGCTGAGGTTCCTTTAATTCCTGGCAGCTTCTTTTCCAAAGGTCTTCCAGGATATCGTTCCATTGCCCACCGTAATTGCTCACAGGGGTGGGGGAGGCTCCCAGTTGATTGACAGAGTGGGGAGGTGGTCCCGACTGAAACTGACAGCCCATCAATTTACAGGGTGCACTGCCAGGTATTAATAGAGTCCTGTGGCCAAAGTCAATCTGTGCCTGGGTTTTAGTCAAAAAGTCTACACCCAAGATGCAAGCGTCTTTAATTTTTGCTACCCAAACAGGGAATGTCCAAACATGTCCTCCTATTCTTAGAAGAGCGGTGGTCCGGCCCTCCATCACAGCATGCTTCCCCGTGGCAGTAACAAATTGGCTGGGAATGGCTTGTAGGGAACAGTTTTTAGGTAGCAGATCACATCGCACTACAGTAGACGTAGCCCCGATATCTATCAAAGCCTTCACATCAGTGTCCCAAATTCGAATAGGTAAATGACAATAATCTCCACAGCCCAGCTGTCCCACCAGGATCACCGAGTCGTCCCAGCCCGCATTTGTTGTCGGTTGCAGCGGGACTACTAAAGGGCCCGGAAATGTCCCGCTTACTCCGAACCCTGGCTGTTTCCCGACATTTCTCTGGAGCCCAGAATAGTTGCTGGATGGAAAGGACAAAATCGACGAAGATGCCCGGGTTGGCCACAGCGCCAGCAAGTAGGTGGTGTAGCGGCGGTAGCTGATATTCTCATAAGGTTTGGTCCCACCGGGGGAGTTCCTCCTGAGGGTTCTTCTTCCAGACACAACACACAGTCGCGCGGTGCCTGGTGGTACATCTACATCCTCTCCCTCTCCCTCTCCCTCTCCCTCTGTACAAGTCGATTCCCCCTCACATACCAATTCAAACTCTACAGCCCGCTCGAGGGCCGCTTCTAGAGTTGCTGGTCGGGCAAGTTGAGCGTGGTGGCGCAACGCTTTAGGTTCAAGTCCACGGAGAAATGCGTCACGTGCCAATTCGTCCCGGACCCTGTGGGGGAAATGTGCATAGGCTCGCCCCACCAGTCCCTGCACTTCCGCGGCAAATGTTCCTAGACGTTCTCCAAACCTCCGAGTTCGTTCGTGCAGTTGCCTTTGCAGTCCAAATATGGTTTCTGTCCTCCCGAAATGACGCTCAATGGCCTTTATAAGCAGCCCTAAGTCTGTTAAATCCTCCCGCGGAACATCCTCAAGGATTTTCAAAGCCTCCCCTTCTAACGCCGCCACCAACTGCTCTGCTCAATTCTTGACTCCCCACTTATTCACCTCTGCAACAACTTCAAACCTGTTCCAAAAGGCTTCCCAGCTGCCCGTCCCGTCAGAAGGCCCCGTTTCAACCTTGGTAAATCATGCCTTTCCCTCGTGCCTCTCGGTTCTTCATGTTTGACCTCGGGTTCTTCTTTGCACTGCAGTAACCACCAAGTTGGAAGGGGAAATTCTTCGTCCGCCATTTTCACGTCCTTTGGTTCTTGCAACAGCCGTCTCAATGGGATGCCTCGTCCCGCTTCTGACACCAGTGTAATATCCCTTCCCAGACGGGCAAATAAATCCCGCAGGCAAGTGGTGGCAATTAATTGTTTTTATTCACTCTCCTTCCTACTTTTTTAACAAACCGAGCAACAAAAACGTAGTCAGGACAAGAAAACAGAAAAAAACCAGCAAAACACACCCCACAACAAAAAAACCCAACCCACATACAAGCACCCCACCCTTCCCAGCACCCCAGAGGCTCTTTTATTAAGAGTGGCAGTTGTTTCTGCCCGCCCCCCCCTTTTTTTCTTTTAACTATTTATAATTAAACACTCTGCCCAGTGGCACTTTCTTTCCCAGATTGTTGCAATATATATACAGTATATAGTACCAGAGCCCGTTGTCTGAAAGGCTGTAGCAGTGCCCATGGATGGGTTGTCTGCAGTGTGTGAGTTGGGGTTTGGCTGAATGTGGAGACGTCAGCTCAGATGTTCTCTTCTACATCGACGGCACACACTGCCTTGTCAATTTTGCTCTCGGGTTGGTCAGTTTAGCTTTCGGCTCAAAAGACCATGTAAAAGAGGGGTTTCACAGACCTCTGAAAAATGTGCTAATTCGTAGGGTTTGGCCAAAAGAAAGCAGAGTGCAGGAGTCACCGTCAGATGACAGGAGATGACAGACAGGTGATTGTAATTAATTCAATGGAGCAAATAAAATACAATACAGTAAGCACACTGTAGGTAAACCAAGATAGTGGAATGCAAAGTCTCTTGGGAACAGGAAACCCCTTCAGGTTCAAAGACGTTACTTTAGTAAACTTTTTGATAATAATAATAATAATAATAATATTTACTGATGCTGAGGAGACTTACAACATTTAAGACACAATTGCTGGCATTTCATTTGCTTTTCCAGTATTAGCACAGACAGCTGAAGTGACCTCCTCATGGTGACACACTGTCAGTGCCTATCAGTCCTAACATATCAAATCCTTTTGAAATTCATTCTAAAACATGTCTTTGACACGTTAACATTGCTAGCACCTTATTAAAGCTCTCTGAAAGAACATTTTTCTTGGTGAAAAAAGAAATGCCACCTTTAATTTAACATAACAACAATCCAGTAATTAACAATTTAACACCAAAATAAAATGTAGGTATTTTATAACAATTATATTCTTGGGGGTGGTATACCATGACAAAGCGTTGATAGCCCCCGGTGTAGATCTTCTCCAACGAAGTCCATTTCTGGAGGTGGCACCCAGTCTGAATTCTTTGTGGCCCAAAAGATTCGATTTGTGAGAATTGTTGGCCACATTCACTACTGCAATTTGTGTAGCAAAGTGTATTCTGTCTTTTTAATTTTTTTGTATGTTTCACTTATGAATTTTCCAAAAAGCAATTGTTTGTGTAAACTTAGTGTCATATTTGGAGTACGGATGCTAATTAATGTGACTCACCACAGACGGCAGGCACTCTCAGGTGATGGTGGATGATGTACAGGTAAGTCTGCTCTCTAAAAGCCTTTTCTAATTTTATTCTATTTATTTGACATGTATATTATTTGGTAATTCTCAAGTGTTAAGTTATGTGTCACCTCCCCCCCTCCCCGAGTTCTTATACAGTGGTGTGAAAAACTATTTGCCCCCTTCCCGATTTCTTATTCTTTTGCATGTTTGTCACACAAAATGTTTCTGATAATCAAACACATTTAACCATTAGTCAAATATAACACAAGTAAACACAAAATGCAGTTTTTAAATTATGTTTTTTATTATTTAGGGAGAAAAAAAAATCCAAACCTACATGGCCCTGTGTGAAAAAGTAATTGCCCCCAGAACCTAATAGCTGGTTGGGCCACCCTTGGCAGCAATAACTGCAATCAAGCGCTTATATAACTTGCAATGAGTCTTTTACAGCTCTGGAGGAATTTTGGCCCATTCATCTTTGCAGAATTGTTGTAATTCAGCTTTATTTGAGGGTTTTCTAGCATGAACCGCCTTTTAAGGTCATGCCATAGCATCTCAATTGGATTCAGGTCAGGACTTTGACTAGGCCACTCCAAAGTCTTCATTTTGTTTTTCTTCAGCCATTCAGAGGTGGATTTGCTGGTGTGTTTTGGGTCATTGTCCTGTTGCAGCACCCAAGATCGCTTCAGCTTGAGTTGATGAACAGATGGCCGGACATTCTCCTTCAGGATTTTTGGTAAACCATAGAATTCATGGTTCCATCTATCACAGCAAGCCTTCCAGGTCTTGAAGCAGCAAAACAACCCCAGACCATCACACTACCACCACCATATTTTACTGTTGGTATGATGTTCTTTTTCTGAAATGCTGTGTTCCTTTTACGCCAGATGTAACGGACATTTGCCTTCCAAAAAGTTCAACTTTTGTCTCATCAGTCACCAAGGTATTTTCCCAAAAGTCTTCGCAATCATTGAGATGTATCTTAGCAAAATTGAGACGAGCCCTAATGTTCTTTTTGCTTAACAGTGGTTTGCGTCTTGGAAATCTGCCACGCAGGCCATTTTTGCCCAGTCTCTTTCTTATGGTGGAGTCGTGAACACTGACCTTAATTGAGGCAAGTGAGGCCTGCAGTTCTTTAGATGTTGTCCTGGGGTCTTTTGTGACCTCTCGGGTGAGTCTTCTGTGATTCTTGGGGTAATTTTGGTCGGCCGGCCACTCATGGGAAGGTTCACCACTGTTCCATGTTTTTGCCATTTGTGGATAATGGCTCTCACTGTGGTTGCTGGAGTCCCAAAGCTTTAGAAATGGCTTTATAACCTTTACCAGACTGATAGATCTCAATTACTTCTGATCTCATTTGTTCCTGAATTTCTTTGGATCTTGGCATGATGTCTAGCTTTTGAGGTGCTTTTGGTCTACTTCTCTGTGTCTGGCAGCTCCTATTGAAG
The DNA here is from genome assembly GCF_016835505.1 of Polypterus senegalus. Classification (NCBI taxonomy): domain Eukaryota; kingdom Metazoa; phylum Chordata; class Cladistia; order Polypteriformes; family Polypteridae; genus Polypterus; species Polypterus senegalus. Next base: position 182,801,243 of record NC_053161.1, read on the forward strand.
TGATTTCTTGATTGAAACAGGTGTGGCAGTAATCAGGCCTGGGGGTGGCTACAGAAATTGAACTCAGGTGTGATACACCACAGTTAGGTTATTTTTTAACAAGGGGGCAATTACTTTTTCATGAAGGGCCATGTAGGTTTGGAATTTTTTTCTCCCTAAATAATAAAAACCATCATTTAAAAACTGCATTTTGTGTTTACTTGTGTTATATTTGACTAATGGTTAAATGTGTTTGATGATCAGAAACATTTTGTGTGACAAACATGGAAAAGAATAAGAAATCAGGAAGGGGGCAAATAGTTTTTCACACCACTGTATACAGTTTTGTATGTTTTATTATCAAAAGCAAACAAACAAAAACAAAATAAAATTTAAAAAAGCATTTGTTCTTTTAGTGCGCTGCCACAGAGTTAAAACATAATTCGGCATGGTGTACAGCATGATGTCATATGTATATTTTGGATTTTAATTTTTATTTTACATTTTTTTTAATTGATTTTGTATTAATAGTTTGTGTTTATAATTATTAGTAATTGATTTGATTTATTATTTAATAAGCACTGGCGAGAAGCTGTTTGTTCTTTTTTTTTGTCAAGGTATGTTTTTTTATATTTTGTTATATTAAAATAGCAAAATATATAATATTATAAAGCTGAACTATTATTTATTGTGTGAGACTACGTACAGGGTGACACAGAAAAACAGGAACTTTTGAAAAACCCAATAATAATAGAAGAAATCCAACAAAAAATTGTATTGACAGCAATTAAACCACTACAACTTGCCTTTTAAGAGACAGTAATCCAAATTATCAATGTCTGAAAATTACGTCCTGTAGATGGCGTCCTCCTGTACGTATGCATTCTTCCAATCTGCTGTCGAGGTTCTCCACTGATCGCTGCAACATCTCAACTGGGATAACAAGAATTTCGTCTTGAATTCTTTGTTTCAATTCATTCAGTGTCCTTGGCCGAGTTGTGTAGACTCAACTCCTTAGGTAGCCCCACAAGAAAAAAATCACAAAAGGACAAATCCAGTGATCTTGAGGGCCAGGGAATGTCACTGAATCTTGAGATGACACGGTTACAGAACAATTCTCGCAGAGCTGCCATTGATTGCCTTGCAATTGATTACTAAATTACTAAATGGCGAGATTGTTTACAGCTCAAGGTCCCTGTTCCGCAGTGCTATCAACTGTATATGGCTGCCACTACGCATTTCAAAAGTTCCCGTTTTTCTATGTCACCCTATATATTGTAAAGTGTTTTTTTTTTTCTTTTTTCTGATGAAATGTGTATAATATATTGTAAATAGTTCTATATGTAATACGTATGTTATAAAAACAAAATTAGGCGCATGGTGGAGGCTCTTTTGTTTGTAGAAAAGGAAAAAGGATGTAAACTTCTATGTCTCCTCCATGTTGATTTGTTTTTGACACAACACTAAGTAGGATGGATTTGTGTCAGATACATGTGCTTACTGTCCAGGCAGGAGTGAACCTCACTCTTTAGTCAGGACAGTTCAGTTGTACTTCTCTCCGATGGGAATTTTGGTGCGTCTCTGAAGTGTACTGCTGTGAAAGATTTGTTTGCCACGTTCCAAACAGCAATGTGGCTTCTCTTTGAGATTCATTTCTTTGCAATAGTTTAGTTTGCTTACTTTTCAGGAAATGACTAAACCTCATTCTTAAGTCCTAAAGGGTTCTTGGTTTTTCTAGACTGATTTTTGAACTGCTACTGTTTTTATTCTGTTGTGAACTCTTGTGTGTCTCTGAAGAATGATGCTCTGTGAAAACTGTTTACCACATTCATTACAGCAATATGGCTTCTCTCCGGTGTGAAGTGTCATGTGTCTCTGAAGATGGTCTTTTTGTGAAAACTGTTTACCACATTCATTACAGCAATATGGCTTCTCTCCGGTGTGAACTCTAGTGTGGTCCTTCAGTTTGCTCATATGTGAAAACTGTTTACCACATTCATTACAGCAATATGGCTTCTCTCCGGTGTGAACTCTAGTGTGGTCCTTCAGATAGGTTATATGTGAAAACTGTTTGCCACATTCATTACAGCAATACGGCTTCTCTCCGGTGTGAACTCTAGTGTGGAACTTCAGATTGCCTATATGTGAAAACTGTTTGCCACATTCATTACAGCAATACAGCTTCTCTCCGGTGTGAACTCTTGTGTGTTTCTGTAGACTGCCTGTGTCTGAAAACTGTTTGCCACATTCACTACAGCAATATGGCTTCTCTCCGGTGTGAACTCTTGTGTGTCTCTGAAGATGGTCTTTTCGTGAAAACTGTTTACCACATTCATTACAGCAATATGGCTTCTCTTCCGTGTGAACACTCATGTGTTTCTGAAGAGCACTCTTTTTAGGGAATTCTCTGCCACATTCCACACAGCAGTGATCTTTCTTTCCTGTGTAAAATTTTAAACAAAAATGAAAAAAAAAAGAGCTTATTTTCAATTCACTGCCTTATTATCAACATTAACTCACATTAAATACATGATAGCTGAAATTAGGAACACCCTTTGATCAGCATAAGCAATTATAAAACTTTTGTTGTACTTGGAAAACACACTTAATTTGTTAATTTTATGTCCTTTATTACAACTGCTCAGTAGAGCCACATGTATAAAACTTCCTTATGCTCTGCCACATATATGAAAGCTGTTTCTAATGCAAAAGTTAGGATTTATAAAACTAGAACTTGCCATTTAAATTGGCTCAAAGTTACCTCAAGTTTTGAGTATCTGTAAGTCCCATGCAGACTTTATTTATTTGTCGTGGCAATTTAGCAACTCCAGGTGGAAAAACGAAGAACTGAATGGAAATTCTCTTTTCATTACACATTTCACATTCTAATGTTTGACAGGCTACAGAAGGAGTGAGTTTTGATGTATCACAATGACATTTTAGCTAATAATTATGACTGAATTCTAAGCCGATTTAAACTCCCTACTGTCATCCTCTTTGAAGTGTGTGTTGAACTGCAGCCTTCCTTACAGAGACCACCATACAGAAATCACACAATCCCTTTTCTCTTACAGGTCTTAACAGCTGTGGGTTATTCGGCGATGGCGACTTTTCAGTGTGAACTGGTGAGGAATCTCTTAGTCACCCTGAGCCACATAATGCCATCTGTATTGGATGGTATACTTAAGATGGTAGAGTATGTCACAAACTCGACAAAGAGTCATAGAAAGGTTTGGGGCAGCCACCCGTATAATTGATTTCCTGGCGGCAAAAGTCATTTTAAATGAATACTGCACTGATGTGCACACAACCGAGTCCAAGACAGAACTGAGGGAATACAGAAAAGGTACAGACATTTAAAGGGGAAAACAGGAAGTGAGATCATAGGGGTCGGGCTCATGGTCTTCAGCCATTGGTTCGAGCCCGGACATGACATCACAGGGGCCGGAGCCGGCAAGGTCTCCATCCATAGGCTCGGTCCCGGAAGTGACGTCAAGAGAGCCAGGAGGAATCTCCCGTGAGACAAGAGATACATGCAATATCGTTACCATCAGGCTGTGCAAGTCGTGAACAAAATGAAATCTGCAGCAACGTCTTTGGTCTTCAGCAATGGTGGTCTTACTTGGTCTACAAGTCCCTTTGTGATTACTGAGCTCACCAGTGTGTTCTCTCTTGTTATCGATATCCCAGACAGTTGAATTGGGTAATCTTAAGGTTTTCCAATGTCTCTAATGATTTCATTATTATTTTCCAGCTTCTTTGACTTTCATTGGCACAGCTCTTGCCCTCACGTTGAACAATGACAACTACAGAGACCAAAGGTAGTCTGCAGGTAAGAGTAAGCTGAGGTGTCTTAGGCCTGCAAGACTAAAGCAATGAAACACACCTGAGGAATCATAAACATCTCTGGCACCAATTGTCCCAAACATTACGGTGCCCTGAAATGGGAGGACAATTCAGAAAAAGTGCTGTCATTTCTACAAGGTGTGACTGAAATGTTTGCAAATCCCCTTAAATAAAAATCAGTAATTTGTACTTTAATTACATCTGAATTATTTAATTTGTAATTTTAAATGGTGGATTAAAAGAGTAAATGCAAGAAGAATGTTTCATTGTCTCAGCCATTTTGAAGGTTACTATGTAAAACAGAATGCTATGTCAAGCATGAAAAGTGCACCATCAATAATTAGAATGTGTCCTGACATTCATCCACACTTGAACTAAAACCACTTGACACCAAAACAAACAACAAAATGTCTTCTTTCATTCACCAAAGCAAAAGAGAGCAATGAATGAGTAAGCCTCAGTGCATAGGCCTACAGAAGCTGCAGTGACATTGGAGAAAAAACAGAAGATGAGAAAACCGAGGAAGAGTACAGCTGTTGTTGTTTCAGCTCTACAGGGGAGTGACAGGTGACACCAGGACTGGCAACCTTTGTGACACGCTGGTGACATTTATACTCACCATTACAATGTTAAAGGGTATCTACAGTCAGGACTTATTTATGTTGAGTAAGCTAAAATTTGCCAGGTTTTGCTGTCAATTTGATCCAATGTGTGTGTTCATGTATGTAATTATTATCTCTGTTATGGCTGCAAACATCAAGCAGTCCAGGCCTGCACTCAATGAAGAGTGTTATAAAGAAGAAATACAAATGAATTAAACAGTAGTGTTACACAAATTAATCAGTCTTGAATTAAAAATGCCCAGTTTTTGGTGTTTATTGTGAAATCGGCTTATAGTTGGTTGACTGGTCTACCAATTTCATGACATGGAATATGTTAAGCTGAGGACACGCGCAGCACTGACAGTGTGCACAGATTGGAAAAAGATGCAGAAAATAACTACTGTTCGGAAATATCTTAAAAAAAGACAACACACAATCAAATGCATTTCTGGATACATTACGGATACCACAAATAGATACTCTCAGTGCAGAGGGACTGGATAAACCTCTGGCGCTACCAGAAATACTAGATGCTATAAAGTCACTTCAGAGCGGGAAAGCAGCAGGCCCTGATGTCTATCCTGTAGAATATTATAAGAATTTCTCCACTCAGCTAACTACCCTCTTAATAGCAACATTTACTGAAGCTAGAGACAATCAAATTTTACCTCAAACGTTTCACCAAGCATTAGTCACCGTCTTACCTAAGCAAGATAAGGACTTATTACAGTGTGTATCGTACAGGCCAATTTCACTTATGAATAATGATGTTAAGATACTCTCAAAAATCATAGCAAGGAGAAAGTGCTGCCTTCGGTAATATCACAAAAACAAACTGGATTTATTAAAGGTCGACATTTAGCTTCAAATCTTCCACTTCTGCTTAATGTAATATATTCACCAGCAAAGTCAAACACCCCAGAGATGATATTATCGTTGGATGCAGAAAAAGCATTTGACACGATTGAATGGAACTACATTTTCACTACATTAGAGATATTTGGGTTTGGCCCCAACATTTGTGCATGGATCAAACTACTATATAACAATCCAGAAGCTTCAGTTTGTATTAACAACATTTGTTCAGACTACTTTAGACTAGAACGTGGTACCAGATAAGGATACCCCTTGTCACCATTGCTATTTGCAGTCGCCATTGAGCCACTGGCAGTTCACTGTTGAAATGCTTACCAGATAAAGGGGATTATCAGAGAAGGACTGGAACAGAAAATTTCTCTATATGCAGATGATATGGTACTGTATATATCAGACCCACAAAATACTGTGCCTGCAGTCTTAACAGCACTTACAGAATTTCATAAGATCTCTGGTCTCAGAATTAATTTAAATAAAAGTGTACTCTTTCCAGTGAATTCTCAAGCATACAATATTAGATTGGACACCTTCCCTTTTATCATTGCAGATCAGTTTAAATACCTAGGGGTAAATATCACAAGTAAACATAAAGCTCTTTATCAACAAAATGTTGCCATCTGTATGGAAAAAATTAAGCAAGACTTGCATAGATGGTCAACTCTTCATCTCACTCTAGCTGGAAGAATTAATGTTGTTAAGATGAATATCCTTCCTAAGCTTCTATTTTTATATCAAAATATTCCAATAAATCATTTTTAAGCAATCAGATTCAACCATAACCTAATTTATTTGGAACTCAAAACATCCATGCATCCAAAGAGCGACCCTACAAAGACCTAAGGCAGAAGGTGGCATGGATCTACCTAACTTTTAGTTTTACTACTGGGCAGCAAAAATACAAGCTATTAAAACCCGAACATGGACACAAATGGATGAACATAAACAGGCTTGGCCCACAATATAAATAAAATCCCGTAGTACTTCTTTATATTCCCTGCTTTGTGTCCTAATAAATGCAAGTTAGTGCTTCACTCACTCAGAATATGGAACCAATGTAGGAAGCATTTTAAGATGGAGAATCTTTTATCTGTGGCACCTCTGCATGAGAACCAACTTATTCAACCCTCACAAACAAATGCAGTTTTTAATATCTGGAAAACATTTGGGATTAAATCACTTAGAGATCTTTATATATCCAACATCTTTGTATCCTATGAATAATTACATTCCAAATGTAACTTTCCAGCAACACATTTCTTTCACTATCTTCAAATTAGAAACTTTGTTAAACAGCACCTGCCCAATCTTCCTCATCTTGCACCCATCGCTATGCTGGAAAAAATATTGGTTAATTTCGAGGGCTCAGACAATATTTCTACAATATATAGAATTATTTTACAGTCCCTCCCTTTCAAAGATCCAAGAGGACAATGGAAAAAAAAGATCTCTCACTCAACATATCAGAAAAGGAGTGGAAGGTAGCAATGCAGAGAATCCACTCGAGCTTCATATTCGCAAAGCATACAATTAGTCAACTCAAAATTATATATCGAGCACATCTGTCTTGTTTAAAACTGTACAAAATGTTTCCAGGGCAAGATCCAACCTGCGAATGCTACAATAAAGTCCCAGCCTCCCTGGGTCACATGTTTTGGGCCAGCACCAAATTAACATCCTTCTGGACGAAAAACTTGTAAGTGCCTTTCAGACAGCCTTGGTGTCACAATCCCTCCTAATCCACTAATAGCTGTGTGTGGTGGGCTCACAGAGGGGCTTAAAGTGGAGAAGGACAAACTGATTGCCAGTGCATGAACGAGCGAAGGTGCTCATAGTACAAACCGGATTCCAAAAAAGTTGGGACACTAAACAAATTGTGAATAAAAACTGAATGCAATGATGTGGAGATAGCAAATATCAATATTTTATTTGTAATAGAACGTAGATGACAGATCAAACGTTTAATCCGAGTAAATGTATCATTTTAAAGGAAAAATATGTTGATTCAAAATTTCACGGTGTCAACAAATCCCAAAAAAGTTGGGACAACTAGCAATAAGAGGCTGGAAAAAGTAAATTTGAGCATAATGAAGAGGTGGAAGACTAATAAACACTAATTAGGTCAATTGGCAACATGATTGGGTATAAAAAGAGCTTCTCAGAGTGGCAGTGTCTCTCAGAAGCCAAGATGGGTAGATGATCACCAATTCCCACAATGTGGCGCAGAAAGATAGTGGAGCAATATCAGAAAGGTGTTACCCAGCGAAAAATTGCAAAGACTTTGCATCTATCATCATCAACTGTGCATAACATCATCTGAAGATTCAGAGAATCTGGAACAATCTCTGTGCGTAAGGGTCAAGGCCGTAAAATCATACTGGATGCCCGTGATCTCCGGGCCCTTAAACGACACTGCACCACAAACAGGAATGCTACTGTAAAGGAAATCACAGAATGGGCTCAGGAATACTTCCAGAAACCATTGTCAGTGAACACAATCCACCGTGCCATCCGCCGTTGCCAGCTGAAACTCTACAGTGCAAAGAAGAAGCCATTTCTAAGCAAGATCCACAAGCTCAGGCGTTGTCACTGGGCCAGGGATCATTTAAAATGGAGTGTGGCAAAATGGAAGACTGTTCTGTGGTCAGACGAGTCACGATTCGAAGTTCTTTTGGAAATCTGGGACGCCATGTCATCCGGACCAAAGAGGACAAGGACAACCCAAGTTGTTATCAACGCTCAGTTCAGAAGCCTGCATCTCTGATGGTATGGGGTTGCATGAGTGCGTGTGGCATGGGAAGCTTGCTTGTCTGGAAAGGCACCATCAAGGCAGAAAAATATATTCAGGTTCTAGAACAACATATGCTCCCATTCAGACGTCATCTCTTTCAGGGAAGACCCTGCATTTTTCAACAAGATAATGCCAGACCACATTTTGCATCAATCACAACATCATGGCGGCGTAGGAGAAGGATCAGGGTACTGAAATGG
>NC_053161.1:182810033-182854193 GCF_016835505.1 Polypterus senegalus
CTCCCTCTTCCTCTTCCTCTCCCTCTCCCTCTCCCTCTCCCTCTCCCGACCCTCTGTACAAGTCGATTCCCCCTCACATACCAATTCAAACTCTACAGCCCCTCGAGGGCGCTTCTAGAGTTGCTGGTGGGCAAGTTGGCGTGGCTAGCGCTTTAGGTTTAAGTCCATGGAGAAATCGTCATGTGCCAATTCATCCCGGACCCTGTGGGGAAATGTGCATAGGCTCGCCCCCACCAGTCCCTGCACTTCAGCGGCAAATGTTTCTAGACGTTTTCCAAACCTCTGAGTTCGTTCGTGCAGTTGCCTTTGCAGTCCTAATATGGTTTCTGTCCTCCCGAAACAACGCTCAATGGCCTTTAAAAGCAGCCCTAAGTCTGTTAAATCCTCCCGCGGAACATCCTCAAGGATTTTCAAAGCCTCCCCTTCCAACGCCGCCACCAACTGCACTGCTCTATCCTTGACTCCCCACTTATTCGCCTCTGCAACAACTTCAAACCTGTTCCAAAAGGCTTCCCAGCTGCCCGTCCCGTCGTAGCGTCCCGGTTTCAACCTTGGTAAATCATGCCTTTCCCTCGCGCCTCTCGGTTCTTCCTGTTTGACCTCGGGTTCTTCTTTGCACTGCAGTAACCACTAAGGTGGAGGAGGAATTCTTCGTCTGCCATTTTCACGTCCTCGGTTTCTTGCAACAGCCGTCTCAATGGGATGCCTCGTCCCACTTCTGACACCAGTGTAATATCCCTTCCCAGACGGGCAAATAAATCCCGCAGGCAAGTGGCGGCAATTAATTGTTTTTATTCACTCTCCTTCCTACTTTTTTAACAAACCGAGCAACAACAACGTAGTCAGGACAAGAAAACAGAAACAAACCAGCAAAACACACCCCACAACAAAAAAACCCAACCCACATACAAGCACCCCACTCTTCCCAGCACCCCAGAGGCTCTTTTATTAAGAGTGGCAGTTGTTTCTGCCCGCCCCTCCTTTTTGTTTTCTTTTAACTATTTATAATTAAACACTCTGCCCAGTGGCACTTTCTTTCCCAGATCGTTACAATATAAATATATATATACAGTATATAGTACCTGCCAAATAATACAAAGAGTACACAGCATGTGTTTCGCCCTAATTGGGGCTCATCAGGTGTGCACACAAGATTCATCTTACGGTGATCGAACCTTGGACATCAACTTTACGCCACAAAGGCTGCTTCATTTATTTTGCAGGATGAATATTTTCATTATGGTCAACGAATGTGGAACTAAAATAAATAAACCATAATGTCAAGTTGTACTGCATGCACAGTTCCTATTGAGCAGTGCAGACAAGTGGATTTTTTTTGTTTTTAATGTTTTTTTTTAATTTAGCGCATGCAGTGTGTGTCACTACCTGGTCCGCGTAGACATAGAATTAGTAGATGCCACATGACCAGCAGCATCGCATGTCAATGTCACCACCATATTGCAAGTGGCACTGCTGTGGAGTGAAGTAATGGATAAAGATGCCTCTTGCATGTGCTGATTGGGATTGTACAAACCGCTGTACGCTCCAAATAAGATCACAGGGGATTACATTTCATAGATAAGGCTGAACAATTGTTTTGGTTATATTTGGCCATAAGAAAATCACATTTCATAATCTTAACTTTAGCTATGCCAGGCTAAGCTAGCAAAGCTATGCATTTATGTGTTCAAGTGAGCATCCAAACAATGTTTTGGCTAAATGTATTTAGTCACTAACTATGTAGATTGTTGTTAGCTGTTAACATTTCTCAAACTTTGAAGGTTTCCCAAAGAAATCCACCTCACGAAGCAGTGGGAGGTCAGGTAGCCCTTAGACGGGATTTTGAGAAAGCTGTCCTGTGATGTATGCCGTGCTAGTTTGGTAACAGATGCTGTACTGGCATCATATGATCAAAGCTACCACTCGCTCACAATAAAAACAAAGGAGGTTTGATGATTCCTTCTGAGGGTCCAGTTATGGTGGTCAAAGTAGCTGAGCGTGTTATCCGACAGTCAACATTAGGACAAGCTGTCAGTGTATCTTTGATCAATCAGTTTGTTCAGGTATTAGATTGGTTCAGATGTGTTTATTCTCAAGGAGCACATCGAGGAAACACAGTTTGAAATTGACAACCATCATTTTATGCTCATGTCTTTAGTGTTGTCTGTCTTCCACAAACTAAGGCTGCACCATATTGCCAGACTGAATACTCTCAAATTACAGAGCGGCAACACATGGAAAAAGATATGGAAGACAGTTCTGTTTCAAGGATTTTAGATCCTATCCTGTATATATTTAAGTAACCACATTGTGTGTGTTTGAGAGAGAAAGAGATTGAGAGAGAAATGAGTGAAATGTTTTCAGGAATTATTAAGCCAATTTGTATACAAAAAAATTGTTTATTATTGTCATTGAGTTTATCATTTCACTGTTAAAAGAAAGACCAGACTGCTAGTTGCAGTCTTATTATTTTGACTTTCAGACATTGGTCAAGTTTTTGTCTCAATAATAATAATAATAATACATTTTAGGTCACCTTACAATAAAATTAAACAACATAAGTAAAATTAAAACAAGAGAATGATAAATCAAAAAGCAATAGTTAGCAAACAAACAAAGATAACTGGTAGTAACAGTGCAAAATTCACAATTGGTATGCCAGTTTGAAAAGATAAGATTTGAGGACCATTTAAAAATGTGTTATTGAATTGAGCGGACGAATATGAGATGGAAGAGAATTCCCGAGATGAGGAGCACTATGAGAGACGCTCGAGCTCCCAGAGCACTGAGTCTGATGTGTGGTGCAGAAAGTTGAGCTGCAGATGAGGATCTGAGTGAGCGAGAGGAGTGTCAGTCTGGAGGAGATCAGTGAGGTTGTGGAGAGCTTGAAATGTTAAGAACGGTATTTAGTATTGTATTCTGTAGTTAACAGGGAGCCAGTGAAGTTGAGAGAGAAGAGGTGTGATATGTTCAGTGGATTTAAAACAGCAGGTTATTATCCTGATAGCGGAATTTTGAAGAAGTTGTAAGCGATGGATACATTTTGTGGGATGCCAGATAGAATAGCATTACAGTAATCTATACATGAGGTGACTCGGGCATTAACCAGTAATTCAGTACTGTGTTGCGTAAGAACAGGACTAAGTTTAGAAATGTCTCAGAGATGGAAGACAGCAGTCCGAGAAATGTTACTTATATGGGAGGAATTATATAATAATAATTATTATTATTTAAATTTTGCAATATTAGTGTATACATTCTCCAAAATCTGTTGCATGTAAACGATATTGTTTTAAACGTTATTGTTTTTTCATCAGAAAACCGGTTTCCACATCTACCTGTATTAGTTTAAAAGTCACTTTTGACACTCGCAATATGGCGGGCGCGACTGACGTATCGTGTCGACTGGGAAACACAGTGAATGTGGCGTCTATCTATATATGTCTATGGTGATAATCATTGATTTTGAATTGATTACCCCACAAACACAAGCCAAATCTTTCCTGCTACTGCAGCTGAGTTTTGTTTAAATCAAATGTTTAATTTTTAAGCATATACTGTAAGTGCTTCATGAAACACATGATGGGGCTTAGCTGGCTACAAACAGACAGGTGATGTTCAGACTCCCCAAATAAACTGAGGCTGAACTTGCAGCTTGGGGGGCCCTTGGGGGCTTCGATTGCCTTCTGCTTCTGTAGAGACTTCACAGAGCAAGAAATGGCGCTGTATATTGTACACAATTGTTATGATTTTCATCATTTGTAATGGTTCTAAATTATGTGTTTGCATGAGGACACCTGATTAAAAATTCAATTGCAATTAATCTTTTAGTTCAAATTTGTAATGGAATGTCACTATGTATTAAATGCAATTTGTCATATTTCCTTCAAGCAAATTAATATTTTTCTTTAAAGCAGAAATAACTCAGGGATTACTTTCTAATACAAAAGAGTTTTAATAATCAGTTGCCTATGTATATTAAATTATTTTGGTTTCTTTATTGAACAGTTTTGTGTAACAGAAACAAATGAACAAACAGTACAACACTAATTAGTGAAAGGCTCAAAGTCGGATTAATTAATTAATACTTTTGAGCCACACAACAATGCAAAGAAGTTGGAACTTTGATTGGTTATGTCAATAATTCTGTCTTTAAAATTATATGAAGATGAAAAATAAAACATTATTACATTTCTGCCTATTTATTTAGCCAGTTGCTTAAGCAGACTTCAGTTTATTTCCATCAATTGTTTAAGTGTTGATATCCCAGATACAAAACAAAACTTCTGGCGACCAGTACTGGGAAACGTTACTTAAATTAAATTCATTACATTGCTCATTACTTACAAAATCCTAATCTCCTCCAGTTCAGCGCATTTCTTTTCTTCACTTGTCTCGATGGGGGGAAAAACAAAGAGTCAGAATAAATCTGTACGCACACTGCATGTGTTGCTGCCATGATGTGATTTAACTGATTGGTTACTTCACTGCATTTGTCAGCTTTCTATCTGCGCTTTGCTTGGAGCTCGTGATGGACAACACAGATAGATAGATAGATAGATAGATAGATAGATAGATAGATAGAGATACTTTATTAATCCCAAGGGGAAATTCACAACACACGTTACCTCTGGAAGGACAGTATCTCACATCCCAGTCCAAACTGGTGAGATGGAATCCTCGTCTCTCAGCAGCCTCGGCTGAGCACTTCAAGCTTAGTGCACTGAGCCCGTTGTCTGAAAGGCCGTAGCGGCGCCCACAGATGGGTTGTCTGCAGTGTGTGACTTGGGGTTTGGCTGAATGTGGAGACGTCAGCTCAGATGTTCTCTTCTACATCGATGGCACACACTGCCTTGTCAATTTTGCTCTCAGGTTGGTCAGTTTAGCTTTCGGCTCAAAAGACCTTGTAAAAGAGGGGTTTCACAGACCTCTGTAAAATGTGCTAACTAGCAGGGTTGGCCAACAGAAAGCAGAGTGCAGGAGTCACCGTCAGATGACAGGAGATGACAGACAGGTGACTGTAATTAATTCAATGGAGCAAATAAAATACAACAATGAAGTAAGCACACTGTAGGTAAACCAAGATTGTGGAATGCAAAGTCTCTTGGGAACAGGAAACCCTTTCTGGTTCAAAGACGTGACTTTACTAAACTTTTTGACAATAATAATAATAATAATATTATTTTCTGACGCTGAGGAGACTTACAACATTTGAGACACAATTGCTGGCATTTCTTTTGCTTTTCCAGTATTAGCACAGACAGCTGAAGTGACCTCCTCATGGTGACACACTGCCAGTGTCTATCAGTCCTAACATATCAAATCCTTTTGAAATTCATTCTAAAACCTGTCTTTGACAGGTTAACATTGCTAGTACCTTATAAAAGATCTCTGAAAGAACATTTTTCTTGGTGAAAAAAGAAATGCCACCTTTAATTTAACATAACAACAGTTCAGTAATTAACAATTTAACACCAAAATAAAATGCAGGTATTTTATAACAATTATATTTTTGGGGTGGTATACCATGACAAAGCGTTGATAGCCCCCGGTGTAGATCTTCTCCAACGAAGTCCACGTCTGGAGGTGGCACCCAGTCTGAATTCTTTGTGGCCCAGAAGATTCCGATTTGTGAGAATTGTTGGCCACATCCACTACTGCAATTTGTGTAGCAAAGTGAATTCTGTCTTTTTAATTTTTTTGTATCTTTCAGTTATGAATTTTCCAAAAAGCAATTGTTTGTGTAAACTTAGTGTCATATGTTGGAGTACGGATGCTAATTAATGTGACGCCCCACAGATGGCAGGCACCCTCAGGCGATGATGGATGCTGTACAGGTAAGTCTGCTCTCTAAAAGCCTTTTCTAATTATATTCTATTTATTTGTCATGTATATTATTTGGTAGTACTCAAGTGTTAAGTTATGTGTCACGTCCCCCCGTTCTTATATACAGTTTTGTATGTTTTATTATCAAAAGCGAACAAACAAAAACAAAATAAAATTTAAAAAAGCATTTGTTCTTTTAGTGCGCTGCCACAGAGTTAAAACATAATTCGGCATGGTGTACAGCATGACCATGTGTATATTTTGGATTTTAATTTTTATTTACTATATTAATAGTTTGTGTTTATAATTATTAGTAATTGATTTGATTTAGCATTTAATAAGCACTGGCGAGAAGCTGTTTGTTCTTTTTTTTTGTCAAGGTATGTTTTTTTATTTTTTGTTATATTAAAATAGCAAAATGTATAATATTATAAAGCTGAACTATTATTTATTGTGTGAGACTATGTACAGGGTGACACAGAAAAACAGGAACTTTTGAAAAACCCAATAATAATAGAAGAAATCTGATGGTGGAGGAGGTGAGTTCGCTCGATGTCCTTAGAAGAGGTGGCGAAACAGTCTCCAAATTCCTCCAATACATCCTTAAGTTGTTGTCGCTGAGGTTCCTTTAACCCCTGGCAGCTTCTTTCCCAAACGTCTTCCAGGATATCATTCCATTGCCCACCGTTATTGCTCACGGGGGTGGGGGAGGCTCCCAGTTGATTGACAGAGTGGGGAGGTGGTCCCGACTGAAACTGACAGCTCATCAATTTACAGGGTGCACTGCCAGGTATTAATAGAGTCCCGTGGCCAAAGTCAATCTGTGCCTGGGTTTTAGTCAAAAAGTCTACACCCAAGATGCAAGCGTCTTTAATTTTTGCTACCCAAACAGGGAATGTCCAAACATGTCCTCATATTCTTAGAAGAGCGGTGGTCCGGCCCTCCATCACAGCATGCTCCCCCGTGGCAGTAACAAATTGGCCGGGAATGGCTTGTAGGGAACAGTTTTTAGGTAGCAGATCACATTGCACTACAGTAGACATAGCCCTGGTATCTATCAAAGCCTTCACATCAGTGTCCCAAATTTGAATAGGCAAATGACAATAATCTCCACAGCCCAGCTGTCCCACCGGATCACCGAGTCGTCCCAGCCCGCATTTGTTGTCGGTTGCAGCAAGACTACTAAAGGGTCCGGAAATGTCCCGCTTACTCCGAACCCTGGCCGTTTCCCGACATTTCTCTGGAGCCCAGAATAGTTGCTGGACGGAAAGGACAAAATCGACGAAGATGCCCGGGTTGGCCACAGCGCCAGCAAGTAGGTGGTGTAGCGGCCGTAGCTGATGTTCTCATAAGGTTTGGTCCCACCGGGGGAGTTCCTCCTGAGGGTTCCTCTCCCAGACACATCACATAGTCGCGCGGTGGCTGGCTGCACATCCTTTCCCCTCTCCCTCTCCCTCTCCCTCTCCCTCTTCCTCTTCCTCTCCCTCTCCCTCTCCCTCTCCCTCTCCCGACCCTCTGTACAAGTCGATTCCCCCTCACATACCAATTCAAACTCTACAGCCCGCTCGAGGGCCGCTTCTAGAGTTGCTGGTCGGGCAAGTTGAGCGTGGTGGCGCAACGCTTTAGGTTTAAGTCCATGGAGAAATGCGTCATGTGCCAATTCATCCCGGACCCTGTGGGGGAAATGTGCATAGGCTCGCCCCACCAGTCCCTGCACTTCCGCGGCAAATGTTTCTAGACGTTTTCCAAACCTCTGAGTTCGTTCGTGCAGTTGCCTTTGCAGTCCTAATATGGTTTCTGTCCTCCCGAAACAACGCTCAATGGCCTTTAAAAGCAGCCCTAAGTCTGTTAAATCCTCCCGCGGAACATCCTCAAGGATTTTCAAAGCCTCCCCTTCCAACGCCGCCACCAACTGCACTGCTCTATCCTTGACTCCCCACTTATTCGCCTCTGCAACAACTTCAAACCTGTTCCAAAAGGCTTCCCAGCTGCCCGTCCCGTCGTAGCGTCCCAGGTTTCAACCTTGGTAAATCATGCCTTTCCCTCGCGCCTCTCGGTTCTTCCTGTTTGACCTCGGGTTCTTCTTTGCACTGCAGTAACCACTAAGGTGGAGGAGGAATTCTTCGTCTGCCATTTTCACGTCCTCGGTTTCTTGCAACAGCCGTCTCAATGGGATGCCTCGTCCCACTTCTGACACCAGTGTAATATCCCTTCCCAGACGGGCAAATAAATCCCGCAGGCAAGTGGCGGCAATTAATTGTTTTTATTCACTCTCCTTCCTACTTTTTTAACAAACCGAGCAACAACAACGTAGTCAGGACAAGAAAACAGAAACAAACCAGCAAAACACACCCCACAACAAAAAAACCCAACCCACATACAAGCACCCCACTCTTCCCAGCACCCCAGAGGCTCTTTTATTAAGAGTGGCAGTTGTTTCTGCCCGCCCTCTTTTTGTTTTCTTTTAACTATTTATAATTAAACACTCTGCCCAGTGGCACTTTCTTTCCCAGATCGTTACAATATAAATATATATATACAGTATATAGTACCTGCCAAATAATACAAAGAGTACACAGCATGTGTTTCGCCCTAATTGGGGCTCATCAGGTGTGCACACAAGATTCATCTTACGGTGATCGAACCTTGGACATCAACGTTACGCCACAAAGGCTGCTTCGTTTATTTTGCAGGATGAATATTTCATTATGGTCAACAAATGTGGAACTAAAATAAA
Source organism: Polypterus senegalus (assembly GCF_016835505.1). Lineage (NCBI taxonomy): Eukaryota > Metazoa > Chordata > Cladistia > Polypteriformes > Polypteridae > Polypterus > Polypterus senegalus. The sequence continues at coordinate 182,818,597 of NC_053161.1, forward strand.
TAAACCATAATGTCAAGTTGTCCTGCATGCACAGTTCCTATTGAGCCGTGCAGAAAAGTGGATTTTTTTTGTTTTTAATGTTTTTTTTTAATTTAGCGCATGCAGTGTGTGTCACTACCTGGTCCGCGTAGACATAGAATTAGTAGATGCCACATGACCAGCAGCATCGCATGTCAATGTCACCACCATATTGCAAGTGGCACTGCTGTGGAGTGAAGTAATGGATAAAGATGCCTCTTGCATGTGCTGATTGGGATTGTACAAACCGCTGTACGCTCCAAATAAGATCACAGGGGATTACATTTCATAGATAAGGCTGAACAATTGTTTTGGTTATATTTGGCCATTAGAAAATCCCATTTCATAATCTTAACTTTAGTTACGCCAGGCTAAGCTAGCAAAGCTATGCATTTATGTGTTCAAGTGAGCATCCAAACAATGTTTTGGCTAAATGTATTTAGTCACTAACTATGTAGATTGTTGTTAGCTGTTAACATTTCTCAAACTTTGAAGGTTTCCCAAAGAAATCCACCTCACGAAGCAGTGGGAGGTCAGGTAGCCCTTAGACGGGATTTTGAGAAAGCTGTCCTGTGATGTATGCCGTGCTAGTTTGGTAACAGATGCTGTACTGGCATCATATGATCAAAGCTACCACTCGCTCATATTAAAAAAAAAGGAGGTTTGATGATTCCTTCTGAGGGTCCAGTTAAGGTGGTCAAAGTAGCTGAGCATGTTACCTGACAGTCAACATTAGGACAAGCTGTCAGTGTATCTTTGATCAATCAGTTTCTTCAGGCATTAGATTGGTTCAGATGTGTTTATTCTCAAGGAGCACATCGAGGAAACACAGTTTGAAATTGACAACCATCATTTTATGCTCATGTTTTTAGTCGTGTCTGTCTTCCACAAACTAAGACTGCACCATATTGCAAGACTGAATACTCTCAAATTACAGAGCGGCAACACATGGAAAAGCTACGTAGGACAGTTCTGTTTCAAGGATTTTAGATCCTATCCTGTATATATTTAAGTAACCACATTTTGTGTGTGTTTGAGAGAGAGAGATTGAGAGAGGAATGAGTGAAATGTTTTCAGAAATTATTAAGCCAATTTGTATACAATAAAATTGTTTATTTTTGTAATTGAGTGTATCATTTCACTGTTAAAAGAAAGACCAGACTGCCAGTTGCATCCTTACTATTTTGACTTTCAGACATTGGTCAAGTTTTTGTCTCAATAATAATAATAATACATTTTATTTAATAGGTGCCTTTCTTAGCACTCAAGGTCACTTTACAATAAAATTAAACAACATAAGTAAAATTAAACAAGAGAATGATAAATCAAAAAGCAATAGTTAGCAAACAAACAAAGATAACTGGTAGTAACAGTGCAAAATTCACAATTGGTATGCCAGTTTGAAAAGATAAGATTTGAGGACCATTTAAAAATGTGTTATTGAATTGAGCGGACGAATATGAGATGGAAGAGAATTCCCGAGTTGAGGAGCACTATGAGAGACGCCGAGCTCCCAGAGCACTGAGTCTGATGTGTGGTGCAGAAAGTTGAGCTGCAGATGAGGATCTGAGTGAGCGAGAGGAGTGTCAGTCTGGAGGAGATCAGTGAGGTTGTGGAGAGCTTGAAATGTTAAGAACGGTATTTAGTATTGTATTCTGTAGTTAACAGGGAGCCAGTGAAGTTGAGAGAGAAGAGGTGTGATATGTTCAGTGGATTTAGAACAGCAGGTTATTATCCTGGCAGCAGAATTTTGAAGAAGTTGTAAGCGATGGATACATTTTGTGGGATGCCAGATAGAATAGCATTACAGTAATCTATACATGAGGTGACTCGGGCATTAACCAATAATTCAGTACTGTGTTGCGTAAGAACAGGACAAAGTCTAGAAATGTCTCAGAGATGGAAGACGGCAGTCCGAGAAATGTTACTTATATGGGAGGAATTATATAATAATAATTATTATTATTATTTAAAATTTGCAATATTAGTGTATAAATTCTCCAAAATCTGTTGCATGTAAACGAAACTGTTTTAAATGTTATTGTTTTTTCATCAGAAAACACGGTTTCCACATCTACCTGTATTAGTTTAAAAGTCACTTTTGACACTCGTGATAGGGCGGACGTGCTGACGTATCGTGTCGACTGGGAAACACAGTGAATGTGGCGTCTATCTATATATGTCTATGGTGATAATCATTGATTTTGAATTGATTACCCCACAAACACAAGCCAAATTTTCCTGCTACTGCAGCTGAGTTTTGTTTAAATCAAATGTTTAATTTTTAAGCATATACTGTAAGTGCTTCATGAAACACATGATGGGGCTTAGCTGGCTACAAACAGACAGGTGATGTTCAGACTCCCCAAATATACTGAGGCTGAACTTGCAGCTTGGGGGGCCCTTAGTGGCTTTGATGGCCCTCTGCTACTGTATAGACTTCACAGAGCAAGAAATTGCGCTGTATATTGTACACAATTTTATGATTTTCATCATTTGTAATGGTTCTAAATTATGTGTTTGCATGAGGACAACTGATTAACAATTCAATTGCAATTAATGTTTCAGTTCAAATTTGTAATGGAAAGTCACTATGTATTAATTGCAATTTGTCATATTTCCTTCAAGCAAATTAATATTTTTCTTTAAAGCAGAAATAACTCAGGGATTACTTTCTAATACAAAAGAGTTTTAATAATCAGTTGCCTATGTATATTAAATTATTTTGGTTTCTTTATTGAACAGTTTTGTGTAACAGAAACAAATGAACAAACAGTACAACACTAATTAGTGAAAGGCTCAAAGTCGGATTAATTAATTAATACTTTTGAGCCACACAACAATGCAAAGTAGTTGGAACTTTGATTGGTTATGTCAATAATTCTGTCTTTAAAATTATATGAAGATGAAAAATAAAACATTATTACATTTCTGCCTATTTATTTAGCCAGTTGCTTAAGCAGACTTCAGTTTATTTCCATCAATTGTTTAAGTGTTGATATCCCAGATACAAAAACAAAACTTCACAAGCGACCAGTGCTGGGAAACGTTACTTAAATTAAATTCATTACATTGCTCATTACTTACAAAATCCTAATCTCCTCCAGTTCAGCGCATTTCTTTTCTTCACTTGTCTCGAAGGGCAAAAAACAAAAGGTCAGAATAAAGCTGTATGCACACTGTATGTGTTGCTGCCATGATGTGATTTAACTGATCGGTTACTTCACTGCATTTCTCAGCTTTCTTCTGCGCTATCTTGCTCGTGATGGACAACACTAGATAGATGCTTAGGATAGCTCGATAGAGATGGACAACACGTTACCTCTGGAAGGACAGTATCGCACATCCCAGTCCAAACGTTGAGATGGAATCCTCATCTCTCAGCAGCTTCGGCCGAGTACTTCAAGCTTAATGCACTGAGCCCGTTGTCTGAAAGGCCGTAGCGGCGCCCACAGATGGGTTGTCTGCAGTGTGTGACTTGGGGTTTGGCTGAATGTGGAGACGTCAGCTCAGATGTTCTCTTCTACATCGATGGCACACACTGCCTTGTCAATTTTGCTCTCAGGTTGGTCAGTTTAGCTTTCGGCTCAAAAGACCTTGTAAAAGAGGGGTTTCACAGACCTCTGTAAAATGTGCTAACTAGCAGGGTTTGGCCAACAGAAAGCAGAGTGCAGGAGTCACCGTCAGATGACAGGAGATGACAGACAGGTGATTGTAATTTATTCAAAGGAGCAAATAAAATACAACAATAAAGTAAGCACACTGTAGGTAAACCAAGATAGTGGAATGCAAAGTCTCTTGGGAACAGGAAACCCCTTTCTGGTTCAAAGACGTGACTTTACTAAACTTTTTGACAATAATAATAATAATAATATTATTTTCTGATGCTGAGGAGACTTACAACATTTGAGACACAATTGCTGGCATTTCTTTTGCTTTTCCAGTATTAGCACAGACAGCTGAAGTGACCTCCTCATGGTGACACACTGCCAGTGCCTATCAGTCCTAACATATCAAATCCTTTTGAAATTCATTCTAAAACATGTCTTTGACAGGTTAACATTGCTAGTACCTTATAAAAGATCTCTGAAAGAACATTTTCTTGGTGAAAAAAGAAATGCCACCTTTAATTTAACATAACAACAGTTCAGTAATTAACAATTTAACACCAAAATAAAATGCAGGTATTTTATAACAATTATATTTTTGGGGTGGTATACCATGACAAAGCGTTGATAGCCCCCGGTGTAGATCTTCTCCAACGAAGTCCACTTCTGGAGGTGGCACCCAGTCTGAATTCTTTGTGGCCCAGAAGATTCCGATTTGTGAGAATTGTTGGCCACATCCACTACTGCAATTTGTGTAGCAAAGTGAATTCTGTCTTTTTAATTTTTTTGTATCTTTCAGTTATGAATTTTCCAAAAAGCAATTGTTTGTGTAAACTTAGTGTCATATTTGGAGTACGGATGCTAATTAATGTGACTCCCCACAGATGGCAGGCACCCTCAGGCGATGGTGGATGCTGTACAGGTAAGTCTGCTCTCTAAAAGCCTTTTCTAATTTTATTCTATTTATTTGACATGTATATTATTTGGTAATTCTCAAGTGTTAAGTTATGTGTCACCTCCCCCCCCCCCCGAGTTCTTATATACAGTTTTGTATGTTTTATTATCAAAAGCGAACAAACAAAAACAAAATAAAATTTAAAAAAGCATTTGTTCTTTTAGTGCGCTGCCACAGAGTTAAAACATAATTCGGCATGGTGTACAGCATGATCATGTGTATATTTTGGATTTTAATTTTAATTTTTTTATTGATTTTGTATTAATAGTTTGTGTTTATAATTATTAGTAATTGATTTGATTTATTATTTAATAAGCACTGGCGAGAAGCTGTTTGTTCTTTTTTTGTCAAGGTATGTTTTTTTTATTTTTTGTTATATTAAAATAGCAAAATATATAATATTATAAAGCTGAACTATTATTTATTGTGTGAGACTATGTACAGGGTGACACAGAAAAACAGGAACTTTTGAAAAACCCAATAATAATAGAAGAAATCCAACAAAAAAAAATTGTATTGACAGCAATTGAACCACTACAACTTGCCTTTTAAAAGACAGTAATCCAAATTATCAATGTCTGAAAATTACGTCCTGTAGATGGCGTCCTCCTGTACGTATGCATTCTTCCAATCTGCTGTCGAGGTTCCCCACTGATCGCTGCAACATCTCAGCTGGGATACCACAAATTTCGTCTTGAATTCTTTATTTCAATTCATTCAGTGTCCTTGGCCGACTCGTGTAGACCTGACTCTTTAGGTAGCCCCACAAGAAAAAATCACAAAAGGACAAATCCGGTGATCTTGAGGGCCAGGGAATGTCACTGAATCTTGAGATGACACGGTTACCGAACAATTCTCGCACAGCTGCCATTGATTGCCTTGCAATTGATTACTAAATTACTAAATGGCGAGATTGTTTACAGCTCAAGGTCCCTGTTCCTCAGTGCTACCAACTGTACATGGCTGCCACTACACATTTCAAAAGTTCCCGTTTTTCTGTGTCACCCTATATATTGTAAAGTGTTTTTTTTTTTTTTTTTCTGATGAAATGTGTATAATATATTGTAAATAGTTCTATATGTAATATGTATGTTATAAAAACAAAATTAGGTGCATGGTGGAGGCTGTAGGGGCTTTGGTGAGAAGCCGTTTGTATGACGCCCTGTTCTTTCTTTTGTTTGTGGAAAAGGAAAAAGGATATAAACTGCTATGTCTCCTCCATGTTGATTTGTTTTTGACACAACACTAAGTAGGATGGATTTGTGTCAGGTACATGTGCTTACTGTACAGGCAGGAGTGAACCTCACTCTTTAGTCAGGACAGTTCAGTTGTACTTCTCTCCGGTGGGAATTCTGGTGCGTCTCAGAAGTGTACTGCTGTGACAGATTTGTTTGCCACGTTCCAAACAGCAATATGGCTTCTCTTTGAGATTCATTTCTTAACAATAGTTTAGTTTGCTTACTTTTCAGGACATGACTGAACCTCATTCTTAAGTCCTGAAGGGTTCTTGGTTTTTCTGGACTGATTTTTGAACTGCTACTGTTTTTATTCTGTTGTGAACTCTTGTGTGTCTCTGAAGAATGATGCTCCGTGAAAACTGTTTACCACATTGATTACAGCAATATGGCTTCTCTCCGGTGTGAACTCTTGTGTGTCTCTGAAGATCGCGCATGTCTAAAAACTGTTTGCCACATTCACGACAGCAATATGGCTTCTCTCCAGTGTGAATTCTCGTGTGTTTCTGAAGATTGTCTTTTCGTGAAAACTGTTCACCACATTCACTACAGCAATATGGCTTCTCTCCAGTGTGAACTCTAGTGTGGTCCTTCAGTTTGCCTTTTTGTGAAAACTGTTTACCACATTCTTTACAGCAATATGGCTTCTCTCCCGTGTGAACTCTAGTGTGGTTCTTCAGACTGCTTATACGTGAAAACTGTTTACCACATTGATTACAGCAATATGGCTTCTCTCCAGTGTGAACTCTAGTGTGGTCCTTCAGTTTGCTCATATGTGAAAACTGTTTGCCATATTCATTACAGCAATATGGCTTCTCTCCGGTGTGAACTCTAGTGTGGAACTTCAGATTGCCTTTTAGTGAAAACTGTTTACCACATTCTTTACAGCAATATGGCTTCTCTTCCGTGTGATCTCTCATGTGTTTCTGAAGAGCACTCTTTTTAGGGAATTCTCTGCCACATTCCACACAGCAGTGATCTTTCTTTCCTGTGTAAAATTTTAAACAAAAATGAAAAAAAAAAAAGTGCTTATTTTCAATTCACTGCCTTATTATCAACATTAACTCACATTAAATACATGATAGCTGAAATTAGGAACAACCTTTGATCAGCATAAGCAATTATAAAACTTTTGTTGTACTTGGAAAACACACTTAATTTGTTCATTTTATGTCCTTTATTACAACTGCTCAGTAGAGCCACATGTATAAAACTTCCTTATGCTCGGCCACATATATGAAAGCTGTTTCTTATGCGAAAGTTAGGATTTATAAAACTAGAACTTGCCATTTAAATTGGCTCAAAGTTACCTCAAGTTTTGAGCATTTGTAAGTCCCATGCAGACTTTGTTTATTTGTGGTGGCAATTTAGCAACTCCAGGTGGAAAAACGAAGAACTGAATAGAAAATCTCATTTCATTACACATTTCACATTCTGATGTTTGACAGGCTACACAAGGAGTGAGTTTTGATGTATCACAATGACATTTTGGCTAATAATTATGACTGAATTCTAAGCTGATTTAAACTCCCTACTGTCATCCTCTTTGAAGTGTGTGCTGAACTGCAGCCTTCCTTACAGAGACCACCATACAGAAATCACACAATCCCTTGTCTCTTACAGGTCTTAACAGCTGTGGGTTATTTGGCGATGGCGGCTTTTCAGTGTGAACTGGTGAGGAATCTCTTAGTCACCCTGAGCCACGTAATGCCATCTGTATTGGATGGTATACTTAAGATGGTAGAGTGTGTCACAAACTCGACACAGAGTCATAGAAAGGTTTGGGGCAGCCAGCTGTATAATTGATTTCCTGGCGGCAAAAGTCATTTTAAATGAATACTGCACTGATGTGCACACAACCGAGTCGAAGACAGAACTGAGGGAATACAGAAAAGGTACAGACTTTTAAAGGAGAAAACAGGAAGTGAGATCATAGGGGTCGGGCTCATGGTCTTCAGCCATTGGTTCGAGCCCGGACGTGACATCACAGGGGCCAGAGCCGGCAAGGTCTCCATCCATAGGCTCGGTCCCGGAAGTGACGTCAAGAGAGCCAGGAGGAATCTCCCGTGAATGGTCTACAGGAAAGGGAGAGAAAGAGTCAGTGCACTCTACCACATCCCAGCATGCCTCGGAACTGCCCTTACTCAAGCCTTTTAGCTGCCTCCCATGCGTACGTGTGTGACAAGAGATACATGCAATATCATTACCATCAGGCTGTGCAAGTTGTGATCAAAATTAAATCTGCAGCAACGTCTTCGGTCTTCAGCAGTGGTGGTCTTACTTGGTCTACAAGTCCCTTTGTAATTACTGAGCTCACCAGTGTGTTCTCTCTTGTTATCGATATCCCAGACAGTTGAATTGGGTAATCTTAAGGTTATCCAATGTCTCTAATGATTTCATTATTATTTTCCAGCTTCTTTGACTTTCATTGGCACAGCTCTTGCCCTCATGTTGAACAATGACAACTACAGAGACCAAAGGTAGTCTGTAGGTAGGAGTAAGGTAGGAGGTGTCTTAGGCCTGCAAGACTAAAGCAATGAAACACACCTGAGGAATCACAAACATCTCTGGCACCAATTGTCCCAAACATTACGGTGCCCTGAAATGGGAGGACGATTCAGAAAAAGTGCTGTCATTTCTACAAGGTGTGACTGAAATGTTTGCAAATCCCCTTAAATGAAAATCAGTAATTTGTACTTTAATTACATCTGAATTATTTAATTTGTAATTTTAAATGGTGGATTAAAAGAGTAAATGCAAGAAGAATGTTTCATTGTCTCAGCCATTGTGAAGGTTACTATGTAAAACAGAATGCCATGTCAAGCATGAAAAGTGCACCTTCAATAATTAGAATGTGTCCTGACATCCATCCACACTTGAACTAAAACCACTTGACACCAAAACAAACAACAAAATGTCTTCTTTCATTCACCAAAGCAAAAGAGAGCAATGAATGAGTAAGCCTCAGTGCATAGGCCTACAGAAGCTTCAGTGACATCAGAGAAAAAACAGAAGATGAGAAAACCAAGGAAGAGTGCAGCTGTTGTTGTTTCAGCTCTACAGGGGAGTGACAGGTGACACCAGGACTGGCAACCTTTGTGACACGCTGGTGACATTTATACTCACCATTACAATGTTAAAGGGTATCTACCATCAGGACTTATTTATGTTGAGTAAGCTAAAATTTGCCAGGTTTTGCTGTCAATTTGATCCAATGTGTGTGTTCATGTATGTAATTATTATCTCTGTTATGGCTGCAAACATCAAGCAGTCCAAGCCTGCACTCAATGAAGAGTGTTATAAAGAAGAAATACAACTGAATTAAACAGTAGTGTTACACAAATTAATCAGTCTTGAATTAAAAATGCCCAGTTTTTGTGTTTATTGTGAAATCGGCTTGTAGTTGGTTGACTGGTCTACCGATTTCATGACATGGAATATGTTAAGCTGAGGACACGCGCAGCACTGACAGTGTGCACAGATTGGAAAAAGATGCAGAAAATAACTACTGTTTGGAAATATCTTAAAAAAGACAACACACAATCAAATGCATTTCTGGATACATTACAGATACCACAAATAGATACTCTCAGTGCAGAGGAACTGGATAAACCTCTGGCGCTACCAGAAATACTAGATGCTATAAAGTCACTTCAGAGCGGGAAAGCAGCAGGCCCTGATTGCTATCCTGTAGAATTTTATAAGAAATTCTCCACTCAGCTAACTACCCTCTTAATAGCAACATTTACTGAAGCTAGAGACAATCAAATTCTACCTCAAACATTTCACCAAGCATTAATCACCGTCTTATCTAAGCAAGATAAGGACTTATTACAGTGTGCATCGTACAGGCCAATTTCACTTATGAATAATGATGTTAAGATACTCTCAAAAAGGATGGAGAAAGTGCTGCCTTCGGTAATATCACAAGAACAAACTGGATTTATTAAAGGTCGACATTTAGCTTCCAATCTTCGACTTCTGCTTAATGTAATATATTCACCAGCAAAGTCAAACACCCCAGAGATGATATTATCGTTGGATGCAGAAAAAGCATTTGACATGATTGAATGGAACTACCTTTTCACTACATTAGAGATATTTGTGTTTGGCCCCAACATTTGTGCATGGATCAAACTACTATATAACAATCCAGAAGCTTCAGTTTGTATTAACAACATTTGTTCAGACTACTTTAGACTAGAACGTGGTACCAGATAAGGATGCCCCTTGTCACCATTGCTATTTGCAGTCGCCATTGAGCCACTGGAAGTTCAGTGTTGAAATGCTTACCAGATAAAGGGGATTATCAGAGAAGGACTGGAACAGAAAATTTCTCTATATGCAGATGATATGGTACTGTATATATCAGACCCACAAAATACTGTGCCTGCAGTCTTAACAGCACTTACAGAATTTCATAAGATCTCTGGTCTCAGAATTAATTTAAATAAAAGTGTACTCTTTCCAGTGAATTCTCAAGCATACAATATTAGATTGGACACCTTCCCTTTTATCATTGCAGATCAGTTTAAATACCTAGGGGTAAATATCACAAGTAAACATAAAGCTCTTTATCAACAAAATTTTGCCATTTGTATGGAAAAAATTAAGCAAGACTTGCATAGATGGTCAACTCTTCATCTCACTCTAGCTGGAAGAATTAATGTTGTTAAGATGAATATCCTTCCTAAGCTTCTATTTTTATATCAAAATATTCCAATACACATCAATAAATCATTTTTAAACAATCAGATTCAACCATAACCTCTTTTATTTGGAACTCAAAACATCCACGCATCTGAAGAGCGACCCTACAAAGACCTAAGGCAGAAGGTGGCATGGATCTACCTAACTTTCAGTTTTATTACTGGGCAGCAAACATACAAGCTATTAAAACCCGAACATGGACACAAATGGATGAAAATAAACAGGCTTGGCACACAATATAAATAAAATCCTGTAGTACTACTTTATATTCCCTGCTTTGTGTCCTAATAAATGCAAGTTAGTGATTCACTCACTCAGAATATGGAACCAATGTAGGAAGCATTTTAAGATGGAGAATCTTTTATCTGTGGCACCTCTGCATGAGAACCACCTTATTCAACCCTCACAAACAAATGCAGTTTTTAATATCTGGAAAACATCTGGGATTAAATCACTTAGAGATCTTTATATATCCAACATTTTTGCATCCTATGAATAATTACATTCCAAATGTAACTTTCCAGCAACACATTTCTTTCACTATCTTCAAATTAGAAACTTTCTTAAACAGCACCTGCCCAATTTTCCTCATCTCGCACCCTCCGCTATGCTGGAAAAAATATTGGTAAATTTCGAGGACTCAGACAGTATTTCTGCAATATATAGAATTATTTTACAGTCCCTCCCTTTCAAAGATCCAAGAGGACAATGGAAAAAAGATCTTTCACTCAACATATCAGAAAAGGAGTGGAAGGTAGCAATGCAGAGAATCCACTCGAGCTCCATATTCGCAAAGCATACAATTAGTCAACTCAAAATTACATATCGAGCATATCTGTCTTGTTTAAAACTGTACAAAATGTTTCCAGGGCAAGATCCAACCTGCGAATGCTACAATCAAGTCCCAGCCTCACATGTTTTGGGCCAGCACCAAATTAACATCCTTCTGGAAAATAATTTGTAAGTGCCTTTCAGACAGCCTTGGTGTCACAATCCCTCCTAATCCACTAATAGCTGTGTGTGGTGGGCTCACAGAGGAGCTTAAAGTGGAGAAGGACAAACTGATTGCCGGTGCATGAACGAGCGAAGGTGCTCATAGTAGAGAACACCTACAGCTGAACAGTGAGCCTGGGTGTTTGGCCAGCACCCCAGAAGCAGGCAGTAGTGGTCGCTCCAGCTGAGCATTACTGAGGAGCGGGAGTGACCGGAAGGAGGATGGCTCACTACATAAGGCCGGAATGGCAGTGGGAGTCGGGACGTGGGATGTAAAAGCCCCAGCGTGAACGCCCATGTCACAGTCAGGTGAAGCCCACCAGATCCAGGGATCAGCGAGGTGAACAGACCAACAGGAGAAGGCAGAAAGAAGGTCAGCTGCAAGTAGGGTGGCTCCTCTGGTGCATAGCCTGGACGAGAGAAGCAGTGGAGTCACCAGTAGAAAGGCATTGTTTTAACCTCATTTTTTAAGGATTTATTTATTGTTTTTAGCCTCCACAATTCACAGCATTTTATTGGATTATTTATTTGAAGATTTTTGAGAAACGCTGCACTTATTTTTTTGAACACTGTTTTGATTTTGATTGTTGTTTTAATAAAGCACTTTGCACTTTTTGCACCATTCCCTTGTTACATTGTTGTGCCTCACTCTCCAGCTCATCGGTGACATTTCCGACGGTGTTGGGTTCAAGAGCTCCCGAAAGACAGATGGGAGCATGGAGCAGAACCCGGATTGTCACAATAACTCATACCTCGACATCCCTAGAATTAGCCTAGTCACTCTTCACTGGACTTGTCTACCTCTGCTAGGTCTGTTTTGTAGCCTGGAGACTAAAACTGCACACAGTACTCCAGATGAGGCCTGTGCTGTTTTATAAAATCTCTGCATAACCTCCTGTGACTTGTACTCCACACATCAGGGCGCTAAATAACCTGACATTCTCTTAGCCTTCTTAATGACTTCTGAACTCTCTAGGAGTCGGTGGTGATGACTTCACTACAACTCATAAATCCTTCTCATAAGACCTTCCATTGTGTATATAAACCTTACATTTTTACTTCCTACATGTAATACTTTGCATTTACTTAAATTAAATTTCATCTCCAACAACTCTGCCCAAGCCTGTGTACTGTCTGAATCCCTCTATTGTGATAATTCAATTCTCGATTATCTGCCAAATCCACCTACCTTGGCATCATCTAAAAACTTAACCACCTTGTTTTATTCCTATCCAAATTATTTATATATCATGCTGCTCGATATTGAAAGGCTGTTCCCTTGCGCTCAGCCACGTCTTAAGGTATCACACAGGAAATTGTAGGGGTCTTTGTGTGTGTAGGCATCCCTAAAGAAGTCCTTACAGAACAAGAGATGTGTTTCACATCAGAAAACATTTAGGGAAATGGCCAAGTTACTTAAAAAAAAGCATTTAAAGTCTGCTGTGTATCATCCACAAACCGATAGTCTAGTAGAGAGATTTAATCAGACTCTCAAACAAATGCTTTGCAAGGTGGTCAGCAGGGACAGGGTTCTCTCCTTTTGAATTGTTATAAGGATGACAACCTCGGGGAATATTGGATATTTTAAAAGAAGGATGGGAAGAAGAGGCTCTCCCCTCTACCAATATATAGAATATATCGCGCAGTTTCAAGATAGATTTGGGAAAATTTGACTGATATTAAAAAGCCACTGTCACAAAGATGAGTCGCAGACATCATAAAGGTTTGGGGCAGCCACCCATATATTGTTTCCCGGCTGCAAAATTGAAATAAATTGAAAAGAGATGTTCACAGGCTTGAGTCCAAAATAGTTTGGATATTATGGAGTTAAGATGGCAGCTTTAAAGGCAGGTAAGGGAAATGACAACATCAGACCTGGAACTGGAAGTTTTGTCATCATTGGTGCCAGTACCCTGCAGGATTTTCCATGCAGAGCCATTGAGAGAGACAGTCAGCACACCCTGCTGCCCCCTGGTCTGGCGTGGTATTTCTATCATTTAGGTCATTCATCCAACCATCCATTATCCAACCCGCTATATCCTAACTACAGGGTCACGGGGGATTGCTGGAGCCAATCCCAGCCAACACAGGGTGCAAGGCAGGAAACAAAACTTGGGCAGGGCGCCAGCCCACTGTAGGTAGGTCATTCAGCTCTCTCCCAATCATTCAGCTGTCTCCCAATCACACGTGTCTGACAATATATTTATATAGCAGTGGCCCTCACACTGGCCCTTGTAGGACACTACTCTTATAATCACTCAGTTCTGATAGGGTTCCTCGCACCATAACCCTCTGCTTCCTGTGTTTAGCCAATTCTGCACACCACACTGTGAACTTTCACTTCTTTTAGTTTAGTGGCACCTTATCAGATACTTTCTGAAAGTCCAGATAAATAATATCATCTGTTCCACTCTGATCATATCCTTTGGTTGGTTCCTCATAGATTTCCAGCATGTTAGTAAAACGCAACCTCCCTCATTTAAATCCATGCTGACTGTTTAGTAAAACTCCTGTTCTTGCCTTGTGTCACTCAATCTTTTCCTTAATAATTTGTTTCATTTATTTTCCTGTGATTCAAGTTAAGCTTACTGACCTGTTGATACTTCAGTTTTTCCAATCACCCTTTCTATATTACATTTTTCAGTTCATAAAAATTGTCCCACTGTGCAGTGACTACTATAAACTATCCATCAGAGGATTATATAAACTGTATATTTACTAAACTCTGTAAGCATTTGAGGATAAATAACATCTGGTCCTGGTGATTTGTTTGATTTCAACTAATTCAATCTTCGTAGCACTTCTCTCTCTACAATTTCCAAATTCCTCAGTACTTCCTGTGGTATTGCAGTTCACATCAAGAGGCCATTTTTAAAATAAATAATCGCTGCACTCGAGGCTTAGCGAGGGAGCGTGGTGGCGTGTGGCCGAAGCAGTTCCTTGGGAATTTGTGATGTGGCCGTTTCTCACCTAAGTGCACAGGTCAGAAACTGTCCGCATCCATAATTGTTCCCGGCAGCTGCTGATTGCCATAGCTGCCACGTCCTCATCATAAATAGAAGCGTGAGGTGGCTAGGCTAGGAGAGGGAAGAGAAATGAAAGAAAGAAATGGAGGTTGCAGGAGTGTGGAAGAAAAGCAGGAAGCAGTGAAGAGAAAGCCAGTGTGTGTTATAGAGAGAGAGCGAACGAGTGAGCACTCACAGGCAGCTGGACAGCGAGCCCTAGCAGGGTGATTGGCTGACACCCGAGGGCCATAGGTAGTGGTCGCTTCCGCTGAGCATTTTATGAAGAGCGGGAGTAACCAGAAGAAGGATGGCTGGCCGTGTAAGGCCGACAAGACCGCGGGAGTCGGGAGGCTTGGAAGATGAATTTCGTGGTGTGAGCATCCTGGTTGTTAGGGAAGCCAAGTCTCAGTCTGGAGGGAGCGGAACCGAAGCGAGGGATTGGGAAGCCTCCAGATCAGTAGTGGAAAGAAGGTCAGCTGCAGGTAGGGCGACTCTCCTGTTGCGGGGCCATATGGGAGAAGCAGGGGAGCTGTCAGGTAAAAGAAGACACCGGGCTTAGGAGCAAAAGTCATATTTAATGCACACTCGAACAGCAAGATCACAGACTAGCACAGAACACACAGACCTTGTCACTTTATGATTTAAGAATGATGTCAACATGTCTGTCTAAGTTGTTTCTCCAATCCACTACTTCAATTGTAAATTCAAAGGTTTGACATTTCATCCAAATAGTTCTGTAAGGATGTCACAAGAACCTTAGAAGAACTGAAGAGATGTGTAAAGCTGGCAAATGTGATAAAATAATTTTTGAAGACCTGGATGTCCATCAATGCATAGAGAGCCATACTGTCTACGAATATGGAGGAAACTCACTACTGGAAAGGGCAACCCACAAAGATCACAGCATGAAAGCAGAGATGAATAGGGACCCAGACTGGCAGAGCAAAGGGCCTGCAGAAGTCTCCAGGACTTGAGAAAGTCTCTGTCCTTGTGTTCATATGGAGAAAAGCATAAGAATGTAGTTTACAGAAGGGCAACACCAAGGAGATCAACGCAATCTAGCAAAACCATCACTGCACATCTGAAAACTTGTAAAAGATCATCACAATGTTCCAGAACAGACAATGTTCTATGAATGAATGAGCCAAAAGTTGAAGTCTTTGGTCAAAACATGCAACACCATGCTTGGAGGTAACACAAAAGTGGACATTGATACTAAAGACTCAAGGTGAATGGAGCATCATGGTTTGGCATGCTTGTTTCTTCATGGCCTGGAACACCTGACATGATCAACGGTCACTGAATTGAAAATATCATCAAGAAATCTGACAGAAAAATATCAGGAAAGTAGAAGCTTAACAAAAATTGAGTGATGACACAGGACAATGAGCCCAAACACAGGAAGAAATCAAAAACAGAAAGGGTTAAACATACGGTAATGGTGTTCTGGAATGGCCAATAAGAGACACGAGATGCTGTGGCCTGACCTAAAGAGAACTGATCAGAAAAGAGCTCACAGGGATGAAGGAACTGAAAAGGATTGGAATGAAGGAATGGGTTAAAATTCATTGCTGATCAGTAGCTACAAAATTTTGTGAAGGTCATAACTGTTAAAGAAGGGTCAACCAGTCTGTAAAAATAGGAGGGTCAGGGAGTGGACTGTGAATGTTTAAACGATGTGTTCAGGACTGACAAGAAGCCATCCAAATGTTTGTGTTATTACAGTAGTTTAGGACAACTGAGGCTGTCTGTAATCAGAGCTTAGTTGAAGATTGGACTACATTGTTAAGAGGAATTAATATGGATACCCAGGAAATTCCAGAGGGATCAATACCTTTGTCTTGCTCTTGGACATTTGTATAGCACTCTTTATCGAGGATAGGCTGAGGACTTCTGCATAAAGTCACTATAATGGAAGAATAGCAAACTGCTAAACCTTACATAACAATAGATAAAATCCCAAACTACAGTATATTTAAACACACAATAAAATAAAGTATTTTCAGTCTATTTCTAAGTTTCTCCTAAGAATCACAAGATCCAACTTTTGAAGCTCATAAACCCCAAACCTAAATCTTACACATTTTTATTTTGCACTTACTTTTTCCAGACTTCTTTGAAGGTGGTCGCTTATTTTTCTGAGCTCTAACAGATGTAGTTTCCACAGCCCTCTTTGGTTCAGACTCTAATGATTCAGACTTCACATTGATAGAAGGATCTGGAGATGAACAGTGTCTGCTCTGAGAAGAGTCTAACCTGGTCACCACTCCATCTTGACACCCATCATGACAGTTGTCTTCTTTTACACTGTCCAGCTTTGTATGGTTATGTGTCTCAATACTGACAGATTTCTCTTCATGTTCTTCTTTAATGCCCACTGGCTGCAGTTTACTGTCCTCCTCCTTGATGCTCAGGCTTTCTTGTTTAAGGTAGATGGACTCCCACTCACAGTCCTCCTCCTTAATATTTACAGTTTTCTCCATGATATTTGTGTCCACATCACAGGTGTCCTGTTTCACATCTACTGAGATGTTCCAGCAAACAGCAGCTTTTTCTTTTTCTCTGTGAAAAGAACAAGAATCAACTTCAATAAAACTTCATCAATTATGTCTAAAGACACTTGAATTTCATTTTAGAACAGGCTTTATGTTATGGTTTATGTAAAGTTAGACAGTTTGTAACATGCTGACAGTAACTCATTGCTCTTCGTTTCAGATTATCAGAATCTTGGGAATGGAGTGAAGGTCCAAAAGACTCTGAAACAAGAAGACCATCTTACAGAGTTGTGGGTCAGCAGTATTCACTACTTGAATTAAATATACAGTGCGGCTGGGGTCCCAGAATTGTCTTATCAGTTTATATTAATAACAATAACACATTTTATTTAATAGGCTCCTTAATTAGCACTCAAGGTTACCTTACAATAAAGTTAAACAACATTAGTAAAATTAAAACAAGAGAATGATAAATCAAAAAGAAATAATTAGCAAACAAACAAAGATAACTGGCAGTAACAGTGCAAAACTCACAATTGGTATGCCAGTTTGAAAAGATCAGTTTTGAGGGTAGTTTTAAAATGTATTATTGAATCAAGCTGACAATTATGAGAGGGAAGAAAATTCCTGAGTTGAGGAGCACTATGAGAGACGCTCGAGCTCCCATAGCACTGAGTCTGATGTGTGGTGCAGAAAGTTGAGCTGCAGATGAGGATCTGAGTGAGCGAGAGGAGTGTCAGTCTGTAGGAGATCAGTGTGGTTGTGAAGAGCTGTCAACGTTAAGAGCAGTGTTTAGTATTGTATTCTGTAGTTAACAGGGAGCCAGTGAAGTTGAGAGAGAAGAGGTGTAATATGTTCAGTGGATTTAGAATAGCAAGTTATTATCCTGGAAGCAGAATTTTGAATAAGTTGTAAGCGATGGATACATTTTTGTGGTATGCCCGATAGAATAGCATTACAGTAATCTATACGTGAGGTGACTCGGACATTAACTAATACTTTAGAACTGGGTTGCGCAAGAACAGGACAAAGTCTACAAATGTTTCAGAAATGGAAGAAGGCAGTCCGAGAAATGTTACTTTTATGGGTGGAATTATTTAATAAAAATAATAATAATTATTATTATGTAATAATTGTCAATAACAGTTTATAAATGGCTATAAATAATTGCATTTAAATGATTCACCAAAATCTATTCTATGTAAATGATATTGATGAAGGTTTGTACAAGTAGGCGCACAGGATTGTGTTAAGAAACAGAAAAGTCTGAAGGGAGGAGATGAAAGAGGAACCTAACTTCGCTGAAATGCGCAGCTGCAACAGGAGAAGACAAGCAAGTGAAATAAGGGGTTTGTTAGCTTAGGCTGACAGGTGTAACTGATGGTGCGGAAATTCTATTTCTGTTAGTAGGTTTGACAAACTGTTTCAATTCATTAAAGGCCAACAGAACCCTCTTTACCCACTGAATTAATCATAACTTTTGATTGTGCTATCAGATTTAATAAAACCACCTTGTTGTCACTAAATGTTTTCAAGTACATTGTTCTGTTAAACTGTGACCATCCCTTCTCCATTAGTAAATAGCTGATTGACCTGACTTAAGCTCCTTAACTGCACCGCCATAACAGGGGTGGATGTGCGTCGTGTTAAAAGGAAAAAATGTTTTAACTCCATAAGAAAAGGCAGAGCAGGCTCTTTTCAATTAGGAAGCCGCGTTCCTTCAATGTGGGAGGTGACATAATTCACATCTTCTATCACATTCTGATGACCAGTGTGATTTTCTACATTGCGGTGTGCTGAGCTGTGCACATCACGTCACGAGAGGCCGACTGAATGAACAGGCTATTTAAAAGGGCAAGATCAGTCATGGGACGCACCCTGGACCCCATAGAGTTCATAGCTGAGGAGAGGATTAAAACAAAACTGAGAGTCATTATGAACAATGCAGCACATCCTCTCTTTCACACAGTAAAATTGAGTTCTTTCAAATCATTCTGTATAAGTGTGTTAAGAAACACTACGGGGGCTCCTTTATAAGAACAGTAATACGTCTGCTAATGTCTCACGCTGACTGTGACAGCCAATTCAGAACATTTCTTTCCTTTTATTTTTCTTCCTTCATAGTCATTCTGGTGTGTGTTCAGACCAAAGTGTGTGTGTATATTTATTTACTTCTTATCTACCTTTTTTATATTTTTTGTAACTTCTACCTTGTGACAAATAAAGTTCCACTGAGTCAATTCTATCTATTACTGATCTGCGGATTTGCTTAATCTGTTTGTTTAAATTGATGCAAATGTTTTTAATTTTATTGGGTACAACTTCAGAAGAGTGACTTTGATACAACACGTATGTCACTTGAGCTAGTTAGTGAGGGAGGTCGTGGTGGTCAGCTTAATAATTAGGGAGTTTGGTCTCAGGTGGACACACAGGTGACATCACCGAGTGGAGGTGAGACTTGTGCTGGTATTTCTTAAGAGGGCAGCATTTTGTGTGTTAGGTGATTACTGTGCTGTGAGAAAGACACCCACAGTGTGGACTGACTGAGGGGGCAGGAAAGGTAAACATTTCAGCTGGTGGTGGTTTTTAAATTGATTTTATGATCTTGAGTTTACTTTGTTTTGGGGGGTAGATCTTGCTGACTGAGATCAAAAGCTGGTGCTGTGATCGTCTCAGTGAGCACTGAAGAGGTAAATCTTAGCCCTACTTAATAATTAATCCACAAATCGATTATCCAAAATCAATATTTTTTTATGTTATGTTTAACAGTGGCTGTTGTTGGCCTCTGTTTCCTGAAATTGTGATTATTTATTGAATTAATGTATTTACCAGCTTTCTGCTGGTCAGTTGAAGGTGGCATTTGGAGTTGTAAATCAACCTGCACCACTTTCCTAATCTTTGTCAAATGAGCTTGGACTGTAGGAATACATGGTAAATAATCAAAATGTACAGTCATGGCCGAAATTATCGGCACCCCTGGAATTTTCCCAAAAAATGCACCATTTCTCCCAGAAAATTGATGCAATTACAAATGTTTTGGTATACACATGTTTATTTCCTTTATGTGCATTGGAACACAAACAAAACAGAGAAAAAAAAAGCCAAATCTGACATCATGTCACACAGAACTCCAAAAATGGGCCAGACAAAATTATTGGCACCTTTTCAAAACTGTGGGATAATCGTTTTATTTCAAGCATATGATGCTCATTTGAACTCACCTGTGGCAAGAAACAGTTGCTGGCAATATAACAATCACACCTGAAGCCAGTTAAAATGGAGAAAAGTTGACTCAACCTTTCTGTTGTGTGTCTTAGTGTGCCAAAATAGCATGGAGAACAGAAAGAAGAGCAGAGAATTGTCTGAGGACTTAAGAACAAAAATTGTGGAAAAATATCAACAATCTCAAGGCTACAAGTCCATCTCCAGAGATCTTCATGTTCCTTTGTCCACTGTGCGCAACATAATCAAGAAGTTCACAACACATGGCACTGTAGCTAATCTCCCTGGACGTGGACAGAAGAGAAAAATTGATAAAAGACTGCAACCAAGGATAGTCCGAATGGTGGATAAACAGCCCCAATCAACTTCAAAACATATTCAAGCTGTTCTGCAGACTAGGGTGCAACAGTGTCAGCTCGAACTATCCGTCGACATCTGAATGAAATGAAGCGCAATGGCAGCAGAGCCAGGAGGACCCCATTGCTGACACAGAAACATAAAAATGCCAGACTAGAGTTTGCCAAAATGTACTTGAGGAAGCCTTAAATCCTTCTGCGCGAACGTCTTGTGGACAGATTTTTGGTAAAGCTCATCATTCTACTGTTTACAGAAAATGGAATGAGGCCTACCTATAATCAAACATGGTGGAGGTTCTAAGATGTTTTGGGGATGTTTTGCTGCCTCTGGCACTGGATGCCTTGACTGTGTGCAAGGCGTCATGAAATCTGAAGACTACCAAAAGATATTGGGTCGCAAAGTAGGGCCCAGTGTCAGAAAGCTGGGTCTGCGTCAGAGGTCATGGGTGTTCCAGCAGGACAATGACCCCAAACATACCTCTAAAAGCACCCAGAAATGGTTGAAGACAAAGCATTGGAGAGGTCTGAAGTGGCCAGAAATTAGTCCGGATCTAAATCCAACTGAACACGTATGGAGAGATCTCAACTGCTGTTGGGAGAAGGCACCCTTCAAATCTGAGAGACCTTGAGCAGTTGGCAAAAGAAGAGTGGTCGGAAATTCCAGTTGAAAGGTGTAACAAGCTTGATGATGGTTACAGGAAGCGCTTGATTTCAGTTATTTTTTCCGAAGGGCGTGCAACCAAATATTAAGTTGAGTGTGCCAATAATTTTGTCCAGCCTGGTTTTTGAGTTTTGTGTGAAATTATCAATCAATCTATCAACATTTATTTATAAAGCACATTTTCATACAAAAAATGTAGCTCAAAGTGCTTTACAAAATGAAGAATAGAAAAATAGAAGACACAATAAAAAACAAACATAAGTCAACACTATTTAACACAGAATAAGTAATGTCCGATGGCCAGGGTGGACAGAAAAAAAAACTCCAGAGGCTGGAGGAAAAAAAAAAAATCTGTAGGGATTCCAGACCAAGAGACTGCCCAGTCCCCTCTGGGCAATCTACCTAACATAAATCAAACAGTCCTCTTTGTATTTAGGGTTTTCATGGAAGGACTTCATGATGATGGTCATCTAGACTTCTGGCTTTCAGTCCATCAATGTTGGAGCATCATGATGCTTTGAGTAGATGGTGGTGGCGCAGGCCGGAAAAAGAAACAGAAGAGAGAGTAGGGGGCAGTACGGATTTTGGAGCCACTATGAATAGTTAATATGATGAACTGAACATACAGAGTATCAGTATTAAGTTAAAGTGAAGTTATAAAAAGGCCATGTTAAAGTAATGTGTTTTCAGCAGTGTTTTAAAATGCTCTACTGTATCAGCCTGGCGAATTCCTATTGGCAGGCTATTCCAGATTTAAGGTGCATAGCAGCAGAAGGCCGCCTCACCACTTCTTTTAAGTTTAGCTTTTGGAATTATAAGGAGACACTCATTTGAAGATCTAAGGTTACGATTTGGAATATAATGTGTCAGGCATTCCGATATATAAGATGGAGCGAGATTATTTAAGGCTTTATAAACCATAAGCAGTATTTTAAAGTCAATCCTGAATGACACAGGTAACCAGTGTAGTGACATCAAAACTGGAGAAATGTGTTCGGATTTTCTTTTCCTAGTTAGGATTCTAGCAGCTGCATTCTGCACTCGTTGCAAGTGATTTATGTCTTTTTTGGGTAGTCCCGAGAGGAGTGCGTTACAGTAATCTAGTCGACTGAAAACAAAAGCGTGAATTAATTTCTCAGCATCTTTCAATAATATAAGAGGTCTAACTTTTGTTATGTTTCTTAAGTGAAAAAATGCTGTCCTAGTGATCTGATGAATATGCGATTTAAAATTCAGATTACAGTAAACAGTTACCCCTAAATTTTTTACTTCCGTCTTAACTTTTAATCCTAATGCATCAAGTTTATTTCTGATAACCTCATTGAATCCATTATGTCAGATTTGGCTTTTCTTCTCTGTTTTTTGTGTTGTTCCAATGCACATAAAGGAAATAAACATGTGTATACCAAAAAATTTGTAATTGCAACAGTTTTCTGGGAGAAATGGTGCATTTTCTGGGAAAATTCCAGGGGTGCCGATAATTTTGGTCATGACTGTAGAGTAGGAGGTGGCGACTGTATGACTGGATGATGTGAAGAAGAAAATGGACTTGAAAACGTGAAGTGAACTGGAGACACACACACTGATGACTGAATAGAAAAGACACACGGGCAGCCACATGGGGATTGACTCGAGTCAAGTTCGGTGCTGGGCTGGAGGTCGCGCTGCTCGCCCCTCACTTAAATCATGTGCAGAGTTGAGTGAATGAGAACTTACACATCCATAAAACGTTATCTCCAAACCCTGAGCACTCATCTTTATTTGTAACTTAGTGTTCAAATTCTTAATGTGAATACTTTTCAGCGAAACATCACACTTTCAAATAACCTTACAGTTTTTATATAACTTAATATGAATCTATGAATCAATTTACACTCATCGCCATACTTTAATAATTGTTGTAATGTTAATTTACCCATTCTTAGAGATTTAAAATGTTGAACTTGATGTATTTTACACGCCACACACCCTAATGATACACACTCTACAGTCTCTAGCTGATTATGTGATCTACACACTCCAGACTGGTGCTGCCTTGTCTTGAATTGTGTATAATTTAACCTAAAATGCCCAATCCCGATGCGTGTTAATATCATTTCTTCTCTTCTTGTTCTGTCCCCTTTTCCTATGAATCTCACTCTGCTCTCTACTCTGTACATATGCCTTCCCTTACTGTCAGTGTCCCAAATGATTTGACACATCTCATCGATTTTTATTTGCGTTAGTCTGTTAACTTCTGATTTACTGAATGTTAATTCTAATTCAATAATAGAAGATGTTTAGCTGCTTTTATTGCCAAACCATCAACAATTTTGTTTCCTTTGACTCCTTTATGTGCTGGGACCCATAAAAAAACTAGCATATCAACTCAAATGCTCTAATTGATATAAAATTTGAAGTACTGTGGCAGACCAGTTTGAAATCGCTCTGCTATACAGTTTAAGCAAAAGAAGATTAAGAGGTGACATAATTGAAGTGTTTAAAATTATGAAGGGAATTAGCCCAGTGGATCACGACGGTTATTTTAAAATGAGCTCATCAAGAACACGGGGACACAGATGGAAACTTGTTAAGGGTAAGTTTCACATAAACATTAGGAAGTTTTTCTTTACACAAAGAACGATAGACACTTGGAATAGCTACCAAGTAGTGTGGAAGACAGTAAGATGTCGGGGACTTTCAAAACTTGATGTTATTTTTGAAGAAATAAGTGGACAGGACTGGCGCTTTGTTGGGCTGAATGGCCTGTTCTCGTCTAGAGTGTTCTAATGTTCTGCACAGCAAATTTCAAAAATGATCACCCGCAGCACATCAGAGAGGCTAAGAGATACTGCGCAGATCAGTCACCGGCACACAGACACACACGCGTGAGACTCCAAGGTGAGCGCTGTTAGTATTCATTGATCCAAACCCTGTAGCTGAAATACTGTACTGTGTATGTAAAGTGTAATGTGACTAAAAATACGTGCTGCACAACTAAATACAGCTGTCATTCAACATGAAACAGCGCCTGGACATCACTTTATATGCCATGTGGTGAAAAGAAAACCCATGAGTTTTACAGAGGTTGACATTAAAGGTTCACTTGAGAGTTAAAGAACACTGCAGATTAACACAGCTCTCTATGTGAATACAAGGTGGTGCAACTCTGGACATGTAAACGTCAAAATCTCCACTTGCTGCAGGGACAGCAAACTGTTGGCCATAAGTCTGCATCCCTATTAGCCCAGATCAGATCATAACCTGGTCCTTCTTCAGCCTCACTACAAACCAAGAGTGAGGGAGCTACCTACAACCTCATGCTCATTCAGGAAGTGGTCCCCTGAGGCACAGCAGGATCTGAGAGACTGCTTTGGAATCACATAGTGAGAACATTGAGAAGGTTGTTGACTGCACTACTGACTACATCAACTTCTGTATGGACATTGTAGTTCTAGTAAGAACAGTACGCTGCTATGCTAACAACAAGCCATGGATTACAAGTGACATTAAGGGCCTTTTGAACAAGAAGAAAAGGGCTTTTAAAGGTGGTGATCAGCATGAGCTCAAGCTTGTGCAGAAGGAACTCCGAGTCCAGCTCAGGGCGACGAAGGAGCAGTACAGGAGAAAGCTGGAGCAGAAGTTGCAGAATAACAGCATGAAGTGTGGGATGGGATGAAGATCATCACTGGGTGCAGCTCGAAGCAGGGTGCCACCATCGAGAGAGACATGGAGAGAGCAAATCAGATTAACAACTTCTTTCACAGGTTTGACCACCATAACTCACTCTCACCTCAGAGTACTGCACCCTCCACCCATCCTTTCTACTGATACCAGCATAGGAGAGAGTTACCCCCACCCACAATTACAGCAGCCCAGGTAAGCAGAGAGATGAGGAAACTTTGTGCCAGCAAAGCAATGGGTCCAGATGGAGTATCGCCACAACTGCTGAAGGCATGTGCGTTGGAGCTGGGGAGTCCTCTACAGTGCATCTTTATCTTGAGCCTGGAACAGGGGACAGTCCAGAGGCTTTGGAAAACATCTTGCATCACCCCAGTCCCAAAGGTATCATGTCCTGCTGAGCTGAATGACTTCTGGCCTGTCGCTCTGACGTCACGTGATGAAGACCATGGAGCAGCTGCTGCTTCACCACCTGAGGCCACAGGTCCGCCATGCCCTTGACCCTCTGCAGTTCGCATACCAGGAGAAGGTGGGAGCGGAGGATGCCATCATCTACATGCTACACTGATTCCTCTCCCACTTGGACAGAGGCAGTAGTGCTGTAAGAATTATGTTTCTAGACTTCTCTAGCGCCTTCATCACCATCCAACCTCTGCTCCTCAGGGACAAGCTGACAGAGATGGGAGTAGAGTCATACCTGGTGGCATGGATCGTGGACTATCTTACAGACAGGCCTCAGGAACTGCAGGTATGACATTGTGGTCAGCAGCACAGGAGCGCCGCAAGGGACTGTAATTTCTCCAGTCCTGTTAAGCCTATATACATCAGACTTCCAATACAACTCGGAGTCCGGCCACATGCAAAAGTTCGCAGACGACACTGTTAAATGATGCTACTCAAACCACCTACAACTGAACACCAGCAAAACCAAGTAACTGGTGGTGGATTTTAGGAGGCCCAGGCCCCACCCGGACCCCGTGATCATCAGAGGTGACTGTGTGCAGAAGGTGCAGACCTATAAATACCTGGGAGTGCAGCTGGATGACAAATTGGACTGGATTGCCAATACTGATGCTCTGTGCAAGAGAGGACAGAGCCGACTATACTTCCTTAGATGGCTGGTGTCCTTCAACATCTGCAATAAGATGCTCAGATGTTCTATCAGACGGTTGTGTTGAGTGCCCTCTTCTACGTGGTGGTGTGCTGGGGAGGCAGCATGGACGCCAGGACAAACTGGTGAGGAAGGCAGGCTCTATTGTAGGCATGGAGCTGGACAGTTTGACATCTGTGGCAGAGCCACGGACACTGAGCAGGCTCCTGTCAATCATGAAGAATCCACTGCATCCTCTGAACAGGATCATCTGCAGACAGAGGAGCAGCTTCAGCGTCCTGCTCCACTGACAGAATGAGGAGATCGTTCCTCACCCACACTATGCGATTCTTCATTTCCACCCGGGGGACGGGGGGTAAAACGCTAACATTATACAAAGTTATTGTCTGTTATACCTGCATTTTTATCACTCTTTAATTTAATATTGTTTTTTATCAGTATGCTCCTGCTGGAGTATGTGAATTTCCCCTTGGGGATTAATAAAGTATCTATCTATCAATCTATATATCTGGACTTGCTTTAAAAGGCTCTTACTGTCAGTGACATCCCTCCCTTGTGAACACATCTTTAAAGTCAGAATAGGCGATCAGTAAAAGTCGTCTTATTCACAGCACAGTATAATAGCAAAACATTTCCTTAAATAAAAATGATGGTTCTCCTGTCTCTATCATTCCTAATTAATCTTCCTGTTACAGGAGCACAATCCCAGTCACCAACACAATTACTGTGTACCCCCCTCGCCTTAAACAATCAATGAAAGAACAAATTCAAAGTGATTACTTTAATATTTAATCATTTAAACCCATCAACCTGCAATCATTAGCCATAGCAACAATTGAAAATGTCAGTCAAACGTTTTAATTTGTTACTCGTGTGAAACAAGAGGCGTTTACTTTTGATAAATCTTTACAAATCAATGAAAACAGGCAAAGGGATGGGGGGGTATTTATGAGAAGAGAGCATTATAGTGAGGGAGGAGTCATGACCCGTAATACTAAAGCTCTTCTTTGCAGTATTAATGATTCTACCAGTCAGCATTTATAAGAGGTATAATTTAGAGTTGTGTGTCTTGACCCTAATTATTATTCAGACACAATCATTTAAAATGTACTGATGACCTACAAACATTCATTTCGCCTGACATTTCCTTGATGCAAATGAAGCTCAATGGATAAGGATTTGAAACGTCAAGTGGACAAGCGCAGTGGAAATTAGCACCTCGTGGTTTGAAGCACTGAGCAGACATGTGCAGTTCAAAGGATGCTTTATGAAGCTGCGACCCATTCAAAGCCATATAGTGCCTACAGTACTTTGTTACATGTCTACCAAACATTTTATGTTTAACCCTGTTGTGATACTTTCTAACTTATATTGATATAACACACTTCGCTTGAGTTCACTGACAGACTGAAATGACAATTCAGGTAGTTGCTGGCAATTAATATTTGTTACTGGTTTGCAGTAATTTAGTTTGTCTGATACTTTAGGTCAAATATATGTTATTTTATTTTACATTATATATTATACATATTACGAATTTCACAGTGAAATGTATTAAATTTTGTATCTGAGTAGTTGTAGAAACTAAAGACACTGGTGTCATTATAAATGAGGACTGGCCTTGGTACAACAGGCTGGTGTAAGAAATACAGGTGAGAAAATCCAAACGACAGTAGACACGATCAGATGTCTGGCCACGGGAGGTGCCGCTATTAACTCCACAGTGGTACAATTTTGCTTTTGTAAACTCTCCTTTCCGAATATCGAAGTAAGGATTAACTTCAAATGTAATCTGTATTTAGAAAGTACTTTAATTCATTTTGCTGTGGTTTGTAAACTACAGTGACCAGATTTTTCTGGGGGCAACCTGGGACACCAGGTGGGGGGCCGGAGCCCCCTTGAAGCCAGATAGACTTTAATAATGGAAATGCCTATTTTCTTGTTTCCTACATCTTATTCTGTACGAGTTTCTTCCATTTTAAACAATCATATTATTAAACACAAACATATACCCATTTTCAAATTAGGGTTCTATACCATTGAATGCTATTTTTTGTGAAGTTACAGGCTAGATCTTGCCAAAAGCAGTTTATGAAAATTGACTGAAAAACATGCTTTCCTGAAGAGCAAATAAACTCATTAGTGTACATTATTAGGTCAGTTACACTTGCAGGATAAACGTGCTTCATTCACAATATTGCATCCCACATACATGTGCTACTACTAGTGCATGTCCTGACTTCAAAAGAAGAAACAGTAAACCAAATTCCAAAGCGGCAAGGGAAGAAGCAATGTCACTCTGCACTCTAAACTAAAGGAAAACAAAGTAAAATACAGCTGTAAGTGTAAGGAACAGGCAAGCATCCGCAAATGTTGTTGTGACTTGTGTCAAATATTCATTCATTAACTATACTAATAAAAGGCAAAGCCCTCACTCACTCACTCACTCACTCACTCACTCACTGACTCATCACTAATTCTCCAACTTCCCGTGTGGGTGGAAGGCTGAAATTTGGCAGGTTCATTCCTTACAGCTTCCTTACAAAAGTTGGGCAGGTTTTATATCGAAATTCTACGCGTAATGGTCATAACTGGAAGCAGTTTTTCCCCATTTACTGTAATGGAGATGAGCTTCAACGCCGTGGGGGCGGAGTTTCGTGTGACATCATCACGCCTCCCACGTAATCACGCAGTACATAGAAAACCAGGAAGACCTCAAAAAAGCGCTCAAGAAAACATGCATTATATAATTGAGAAGGCAGCGAAACAATAAGAAGCGAGCGAGTGACATATACAACCATATTCATGAGTTCTGCTACTTCGGAAACAAAGCACGATGTAAACCTACACTTTAAATTAAGTTCATAGACAGGCTGCCGCTGGCGTTTGTAATTTAGTGCCTGCCCATATAAGGCCGTCCGTCAGCGGCAATCCAATAGCAAACTGCCACGGGTAAATATTCACGGGTGAAGGACTGTGCTTATGGAGAGGAAGATGAGATGGTCAGGGTGGTGTTTGACACAAACTCAGCGAAACTGTGAGAGAAAGTTTTAAGTGCCAGGACTAAGGTAACATTAAATACAGCCATGGACATAGCACGAGATGGCACCAGCACAGCTGGGAACCTTCGATGCATGTACACCGAGTGGCTCACGTGAACTGACGCAGTGCACAGATAAAAGGCAACAGTTCCAAAGAGCACTGAACAAAAACCGAATTACACAATTGAAAAGGCAGCAAAAAATATGAAGCGTCTCATATATACAAGCATATTCATAAATCCAACTACTGCGGAAACAAAGCACACGTTGGAAAAAGTCAATGTCCCGCTAAAGGAAGACAGTGTAAAAAAAACCTGTGCATGCAGTGTGTCAGGTCTCAGATAAAGAAGAAGACGA
Source organism: Polypterus senegalus (assembly GCF_016835505.1). Taxonomy (NCBI): domain Eukaryota; kingdom Metazoa; phylum Chordata; class Cladistia; order Polypteriformes; family Polypteridae; genus Polypterus; species Polypterus senegalus. The sequence goes on from NC_053161.1 coordinate 182,848,024, forward strand.
GCTGTTTATTGATGCAGTAAGAAGCGAATCGATGAATGAAACCTGTCATCTTTACAGCGATTGACAAACACGGAATGTAACTTGAACACAACACATCCTACAAATACGAACCTGATTGAAAGAAATAATGATAATCAAATCCTTGATGACCGCAACACTCAGTAACACTCACAAAACAAATACTGTATATTGACAGTCATGTTACGTTATTTTTAAAATGTTCCCTTTTCTTTTTCTACCTTTCTAACACACTACTTCTACGCTGCGATACACGGGTATATATATATGTATATATATATATAACCCGATCTACATACTCGAATAATGGATACTTTATTCGCCATCAATGATTGTTTTGGTAAAGCCATACTCAGTGTATTCATTAGATGAACGGTAAAAAGTAAGGGCGAGGTGAGGATGACTAATTGAGGCATGCAGGCTGTAGTGCTGCGTCAACTCTATCTGAATTGCGATCACATTTGAAAAAATATATCTTCTCAAGTTCTATTTAGTCCATATGTGTCAAACTCAAGGGCGGGCCACATCCGCCCGGCGTGTAATTATATCCGCCCCGAGATCATTTTATATACTGAATTATTGTTATTAAAGCCGGGTATATGAAGCGCTGGTAACACAATAAACTACAGATCCCATAATGCAACGCTAGCTCACACAATGCTGAAGAGAAAAGTTGATTCTGAAAATAGAGCCTTTAAAAACCGATGGGAGGCGGAGTATATGTTTACTGAACCCGTGTGTTTCATTTGTGGAGCTATTGTGGCTGTAATTACAGAATTTAATCTAAGACGGCACTATAAAACAAAACATCAGGGTAACCTGAAAGACCTGAATGCAATGCAGAAGATACAGAAAGCAGAAGAATTAAATAAGAATCTGACACTTCAGCGGACGTTTTTACCCGTGCACAATCACAAAGTGATTTCAATTGAGGCTGCTTTTATGGGAGACACAACCACTTGCCCCACTTTCCCTGTTACCAAGTAATGTTAAACCAAGTCATCACTACGGTGTTCCCAAATATGCACTTTGCTGATAAACTGAGCGCACTGAGTTTCAACGCGCTTTGGTGACTTTGAAGAACAAAAAAAGTCCGTCTACATGAGGCTCGAACCTTGTGCATGTTTGGTAGCACATATCTGTGTGAGAAGCTCTTCTCAGTGATAAAGACTAACAAAACAGCACACAGGAGTCGCCTCACTGATGAGCACCTGCAATCCATCCTGAGAATCTCCACAACACAGAACCTCACACCAAACAGAAACGAACTTGTGGCCAAAAAAAGATGCCATGCGTCCAGCTCTAAAATGACATATGAGCAAAGACAACTGAATGATTTGATTTGTTATTGCTGAAAGGAACACATTTCATTTATATTTCTAGGTTTTGTTATGCAGCATGTTCATATTTGAATTTGTATAATTTTGACAGGATATATTTTTATGGAGAGCAAAATCTTTTGGGATATTTAAGTTTATTTTTATAAAATATAAAATTACATAAGAGTAAAGAAATTTGAATGTTTGTTCTTTTAATGTTTACTTTATTTCTAACTTGTATAATTTAGACAGGATATATTTTTATGGAGAGCAAAATATTATAAGTTGTTTAAGGTTTGAGTTGATTTATTCAGGAATAATATTCCTGTCTGTTTTTACCATTCCTACCAAAGATATTTCTGTCGACTAAATAAAAATTCCTTCTATTTAAAATTTAAATAGAACTTGAACAAATCGATAGTTCATAATATCCACGCAGACTTGCACGTAAGAGCGGGAGTTATCCGTTTAAACAAGCAGCGTATTGCACTGATACGAAATAGCTGTGTGTGTATATATGTAGATATGTATGTATATGTATATATATGTGTGTGTGTATGTATATATATATATATGTATTTGTGTGTATATATGTGTGTGTATGTATGTATGTGTGTATGTATATGTATGTATATATATATGTAGATATATATATGTATGTATATATGTGTGTGTGTAAATATATATATATATATATGACAGCAACACTCATCACTCACAACAGTGACAAAACAATTACATTGACAATCATGTTACGTTATTTTCAAAATGTTTCCTTTTCTTTTTCATTGCTTCTTTAACACACTACTTCTCCGCTGCGAAGCGCGGGTATTTTGCTAGTAATAATAATAAAAGGCAAAGCCCTCACTGACTCATCACTAATTCTCCAACTTCCCGTGTAGGTGGAGGGCTGAACGTTGGCAGGCTTATTCCTTACAGCTTACTTACAAAAGTTAAGCAGGTTTCATTTCAAAATTCTACAGAGCGATCGATAGCGATCGACAGCGTCCATATGTTGAACTTTCTTATTTATGGCCTCATCTTCCGCGAAATTTGGTAGGCGGCTTCCCCTCGCTAACCTAAACCGATGTACTTACTTATTTCGACGGTATGACGCCACTGTCGGCCGTCATACTGAACTTTCCAACGTCAGCAATTTTCAAACTTCCCGTGTAGGTAGAAGGCTGAAATTTGGTACTTATTTCGGTGGTATGATGCCACTGTCGCCGCCATATTGAACTTTTCAACAGTCTTTGTTACTTATGGGCCCATCTTCAAAAAATTTGGTACACGGGTTCCCAACACTAACTGAATCCTACTTACGTACATATATATGTCCATAGCCTGCACCTTGGTCACTGTGTGAGGCGACGTTGGTTCCCCCATCCCAACGCCTCCCCGTTGTTGGCTGGCTGCCTGCCTATATAAGACCGTCCATCGCTCCGGTCTCTACATTCCCTTCCTTGCTTCGCCCGCGGGATTCACGTCTTCCTACTGATAACTACAGCCTTTTTGTTTAATCCACGGCTTCTCCGCTGTTTTATTGTTTGTTTATTACAATTATAGTTATTGTGTAGGTATTTTACACTTACTTTACATTGCTCAGGTACCCATTTCCTTTATTATTCCAACCCCATTACCATGTCTATCGAGATGATCACTATCGATCAAGAACTGTCACTTACCGAGTGGTTTCCATGCCCGGAGATGATACCTACCTTTTCCATTCTCTTTGTTATATATTGCGGCCATATCAGGCTCACTCTTGATATCCGGAGGAACATTCTGTCTTATGTATTGAATGACTGGGACAGGTTCAAGGTGTGGACTGATGATAGTACAGGAGATAATTATACTATACAGGAGCACTATAAGAGTGAAATGCTTGAGCCCTCCACCTATGGTTCTGCATGTAAGTTGATGGTTGCCGCTGAGATTGTTCAGTTATTAAACTTTCAAGTGTACGAAATGGCCAAATATTTTACACCTTCGACAACCGCCAATGCCTCTTAAACATCTTAGATTCACAGGTGACGATTTCAGTAGTGGACACTTTGATTTTTATGAATGTTTAAACTCTCAAAATCTGGATGTGATTTTATTGATGAAACCGGTAGTGTGCTTACAACGCTTGACAGATGCCGAATGTCACTTCAACACAACAAATCCTGCAAATACTATCGTGATTGAAACAAACCATGAAACTCAAACCGATTATGACAGCAGCAATCCAATCTGTAAGATTTGAGACAAGATTACTGTTCACATGGACAACTGTAAGTTACATGCTCTAGAGTAAGTTCAGCGCACAGCTTGGTCATGTTATTACAACGGAGGCGAACTGACAACATGGTATACAAAGAGATCCTTAACAAATAATTATTGGCATATTTTCCCAAAGTTTAAAAAGGTTTAATTTTCTTCTTAACAAAAATGTAAATGCACTACTGTGCGCTGCTAAGCGTGGAATTTTATATATATATATATATATATATATATATTTATATATATATATATATATATATATATATATATAGATATAGATATATATATATATATATATATATATATATATATATATATATATATATATATATATATATATATATATATATATATATATAGATATATATAGATATATATAGATATATATATATATAGATATATATATATATATAGATATGAGAACAACACTCATATCAATGACAAAACAATTACATTAAAATATATATATAAAATAAAATAAAATAAAATAAAATAAAATTAAATAATGCATGTTTTCTTCAGCGCTTTTTGGAGCTCTTCCTTGTTTTCTATGTACCGCGTTGACAGTTCACGTGATTACGTGGGAGGCGTGATGATGTCACATGAAACTCCGCCCCCCACGGCCATCCAGCTCAACTCCATTACAGTATATGGAGAAAAATAGCTTCCAGTTATGACCATTACTCATAAAATTTCAAAATGAAACCTGCCCATCTTTTGTAAGGAAGCTGTAAGGAATGACCCTGCCAAATTTCAGCCTTCCACCAGGAAGTGAAAGTGCTGACAAAGTTTATTTTTTTTTTACTTTAATTTTAGCTTTTTATTCTTTAAGTAAGTACTGCTGTACACACTTTACTGTATAGTCTCAAGTCTGCAGACTGTACTCTCTGTAAATTTTGTCGTAGTTGTGAATCTGATAATATTAATTTATACTTTAACTAGCAGAATACCCGCGCTTCGCAGCGTAGAAGTAGTGTGTTAAAGAAGTTATGAAAAAGAAAAGGAAAAATTAAAAAAATAACGTAACATGATTTTTAATGTAATTGTTTTGTCATTGATATGAGTGTTGTTCTCATCTCTCTCTCTCTCTCTCTATATCTATATATATATATATATATATATATATATATATATCTATATCTATATCTATATCTATATATATATCTATATAAATATATATACATATATATATATATATAGCAAAATTCCCGCGCTTCGCAGCGGCACAGTAGTGCATTTACATTTTTGTTAAGAAGAAAATTAAACCTTTTTAAACTGTGGGAAAATATGCCAATAATTATTTGTTAAGGATCTCTTTGTATACCATGTTGTCAGTTCGGCCCTCCGGTTGTAACATGACCAAGCTGTGCGCTGAACTTACTCTAGAGCATGTAACTTACAGTTGGCCATGTGAACAGTAATCTTGTCTCAAATCTCACAGCTTGGATTGCTGCTGTCATAATCGGTTTGAGTTTCATGGTTTGTTTCAATCACGACAGTATTTGCAGGATTTGTTGTGTTGAAGTGACATTCGGCATCTGTCAAGCGTTGTAAGCACACAACCGGTTTCATTAATAAAATAACATCCAGATTTTGAGAGTTTAAGCATTCATAAAAATCAAAGTGTCCACTACTGAAATCGTCACCTGTGAATCTAAGATGTTTAAGAGGCATTGGCGGTTGTCGAAAGGTGTAAAATATTTGGCCAATTCGGTACACTTGAAACCGACAACCGAACAATTCAGCGGCAGCCATCAACTCACATGCAGAACCATAGGTGAAGGGCTCAAGCATTTCACTCTTATAGTGCTCCTGTATAGTATAAATATCTCCTGTACCATCATCAGTCCACACCTTGAACCTGTCCAAGTCATTCAATACATAAGACAGAATGTTCCTCCGGATATCAAGAGTGAGCCTGATATGGCCGTGCAATATATAACAAAGAGAATGGAAAAGGTAGGTATCATCTCCGGGCATGGAAACCACTCGGTAAGTGACAGTTCTTTGATCGATAGTGATCATCTCGATAGATATGGTAATGTGGGTTGGAATGATAAAGGAAACGGGTACCTGAGCAATGTAAAGTAAGTGTAAAATACCTACACAATAACTATAATTGTAATAAACAAACAATAAAACAGCGGAGAAGCCGTGGATTAAACAAAAAGGCTGTCGTTATTAGTAGGAAGACGTGAATCCCGTGGCGAAGCAAGGAAGGGAATGTAGAGACCGGAGCAACGGACGGTCTTATATAGGCAGCCAGCCAACAACGTGGGAGGCGTTGGGATGGGGGAACCAACGCCGCCTCACACAGTGACCAAGGTGCAGGCTATGGACGTATATATGTACGTAAGTAGGATTCAGTTAGTGTTGGGAACCCGTGTACCAAATTTTTTGAAGATGGGCCCATAAGTAACAAAGACTGTTGAAAAGTTCAATATGGCGGCCGACAGTGGCATCATACCACCGAAATAAGTACCAAATTTCAGCCTTCTACCTACCGGGAAGTTGGAGAATTAGTGACGTTGGAAAGTTCAATATGGCGGCTGACAGTGGCTTCATACC
>NC_053161.1:182854693-182864693 GCF_016835505.1 Polypterus senegalus
ACCACAAAGATCACAGCATGAAAGCAGAGATGAATATGGACCCAGACTGGCAGAGCCAAGGGCCTGCAGAAGTCTCCAGGACTTGAGAAAGTCTCTGTTCTTGTGTTCTTATGGAGAAAAGCATAAGAATGTAGTTTACAGAAGGGCAACACCAAGGAGATCAATGCAATCTAGCAAAACCATCACTGCACATCTGAAAACTTGTAAAAGATCATCACAATGTTCCAGAACAGACAATGTTCTATGAATGATTGAGCCAAAAGTTGAAGTCTTTGGTCAAACATGCAACACCATGCTTGGAGGTAATACAAAAGTGGACATTGATGCTAAAGACTCAAGGTGAATGGAGCATCATGGTTTGGCATGCTTGTTTCTTCATGGTATGGAACACTTGACATGATCAACGGTCACTGAATTGAAAAAATTATCAAGAAATGTGAGAGAAAAATATCAGGAAAGTAGAAGCTTAACAAAAATTGAGTGATGACACAGGACAATGAGCCCAAACACAGGAAGAAATCAAAAACAGAAAGGGTTAAACATACGGTAATTGGTGTTCTGGAATGGCCAATAAGAGACATGAGATGCTGTGGCCTGACCTAAAGAGAACTGATCAGAAAAGGGCTCCCAGGGATGAAGGAACTGAAAAGGTTTGGAATGAAGAAATGGGTTAAAATTCATTGCTGATCAGTAGCTACAAAATGTTGTGGAGGTCATCACTGTTAAAGAAGGGTCAACCAGTCTGTAAAGATAGGAGGGTCAGGGAGTGGACTGTGAATGTTTAAAGGATGTGTTCAGGACTGACAAGAAGCCATCCAAATGTTTGTGTTATTACAGTAGATTAGGACAACTGATGATGTCTGTAATCAGAGCTTAGTTGAAGATCGGACCACATTGTTAAAAGGAATTAATATGGATACCCAGGAAATTCCAGAGGGATCAATACCTTTGTCTTGCTATTGGACATTTGTATAGCACTCTTTAGGATAGGCTGAGGACTTCTGCATAAAGTCACTAAAATGGAAGAATAGCAAACTGCTAAACCTTACATAACAATAGATAAAATCCCAAACTATATTTAAACACACAATAAAATAAAGTATTTTCAGTCTATTTCTAAGTTTCTCCTAAGAATCATAGATCCAACTTTTGAAGCTCATAAACCCCAAACCTAAATCTTACACATTTTTATTTTGCACTTACTTTTTCCAGACTTCTTTGAAGGTGGTCGCTTATTTTTCTGAGCTCTAACAGATGTAGTTTCCACAGCCCTCTTTGGTTCAGACTTCACATTGATAGAAGGCTCTGGAGATGAACAGTGTCTGCTCTGAGAAGATGCTAACCTGGTCACCACTCCATCTTGACACCCATCATGATGGTTGTCTTCTTTTACACTGTCCAGCTTTGTATGGTTATGTGTCTCAATACTAACAGATTTCTCTTCACGTTCTTCTTTAATGCCCACTGGCTGCAGTTTACTGTCCTCCTCCTTGATAATCAGACTTTTCTGTTTAAGGGAGATGGACTCCCACTCACAGTCCTCCTCCTTAATATTTATTTTATCCATTATATTTGCGTCCACATCACAGGTGTCCTGTTTCACATCTACTGAGATGTTCCAGCAAACAGCAGCTTTTTCTTTTTCTCTGTGAAAAGAACAAGAATCAGCTCCATTAAAATTTCATCACTTATGTCTAAAGACACTTGAATTTCATTTTAGAACAAGCTCTATGTTATGGTTTATGTAAAGTTAGACAGTTTGTAACATGCTGACAGTAACTCATTGCTCTTTATTTCAGATTATCAGAATCTTGGGAGTGGAGTGAAGGTCCAAAATACTCTGAAACAAGAAGACCATCTTACACAGTTGTGGGTCAGCAGTATTCACTACTTGAATTAAACATACAGTGCTGCTGGGGTCCCAGAATTGTCTTATCAGTTTCTAATAATAACAATAACACGTTTTATTTAATAGGCTCCTTAATTAGCACTCAAGGTTACCTTACAATAAAGTTAAACAACATTAGTAAAATTAAAACAAGAGAATGATAAATCAAAAAGAAATAATTAGCAAACAAACAAAAGATAACTGGCAGTAACATTGCAAAACTCACAATTGGTATGCCAGTTTGAAAAGATCAGTTTTGAGGGCAGTTTTAAAATGTGTTATTGAATTGAGCTGATGTACAGTATATGAGAGAGAAGAGAATTCCTGAGTTGAGGAGCACTATGAGAGACGCTCGAGCTCCCATAGCACTGAGTCTGATGTGTGGTACAGAAAGTTGAGCTGCAGATGAGGATCTGAGTGAGCGAGAGGAGTGTCAGTCTGTAGGAGATCAGTGAGGTTGTGAAGAGCTTTCAGTGTTAAGAGCAGTGTTTAGTATTGTATTCTGTAGTTAACAGGGAGCCAGTGAAGTTTAAAGAGAATCGGTGTAATATGTTCAGTGGATTTAGAACAGCAGGTTATTATCCTGGAAGCAGAATTTTGAATAAGTTTTAAGCAATGAATACGTTTTGTGGTATGCCAGATAAAACAGCATTACAGTAATCTATACGTGAGGTGACTTGGGCATTAACTAATACTTTAGAACTGTGTTGAGCAAGAACAGGACAAAGTCAACAAATGTTTCAGAGATGGAAGAAGGCAGTCTGAGAAATGTTACTTTTATGGGTGGAATTATTTAATAAAAATAATTATTATTATTATGTAATAATTGTCAATAACAGTTTATAAATGGCTATAAATAATTGCATTTAAATGATTCACCAAAATCTATTGTATGTAAATGATATTGATGAAGGTTTGTACAAGTAGGCGCACAGGATTGTGTTAAGAAACAGAAAAGTCTGGAGGGAGGAGATGAAAGAGGAACCTAACTTTGCTGAAATGCGCAGCTGCAACAGGAGAAGACAAGCAAGTGAAATAAGGGGTTTGTTAGCTTAGGCTGACAGGTGTAACTGATGGGGCGGAAATTCTATTTCTGTCAGTAGGTTTGACAAACCATTTCAATTCAAAGGTCACCAGAACCCTCTTTACCCACTGAATCAATCATAACTTTTGATTGTGCTATCAGATTTAATAAAACCACCTTGTTGTCACTAAATGTTTTCAAGTGCATTGTTCTGTTAAACTGTGACCATCCCTTCTCCATTAGTAAACAGCTGATTGACCTGACTTAAGCTCCTTAACTGCACCGCCATAAAAGGGATGGATGTGTGTCGTGTTAAAAGGAAAAAATGTTTTAACTCCATAAGAAAGGGCAGAGGAGGCTCTTTTCAATTAGGAGGCAGTGTTTCTTCAATGTGAGAAGTGACATAATTCACATCTTCTATCACATTCTGATGACCAGTGTGATTTTCTACATTGCGGTGTGCTGAGCTGTGCACATCACGTCAAGAGAGGCCAACTGAATGAACAGGCTCATTAAAAGGGCAAGATCAGTCTTGGGACGCACCCTGGACCCCATAGAATTCATAGCTGAGGAGAGGATTAAAACAAAACTGAGAGTCATTATGAAAAATGCAGTACATCCTCTCTCTCACACAGTAAAATGGAGTTCTTTCAAATCATTCTGCATACTGTAAGTGTGTCAAGAAACACTACGGGGGCTCCTTTATACCAACAGTAATACGTCTGCTAATGTCTCACACTGACTGTGACAGCCAATTCAGAACATTTCTTTCCTTTTATTTTTCTTCCTTCATAGTCATTCTGGTGTGTGTTCAGACCAAAGTATGTGTGTATGTTTATTTACTTCTTATCTACCTTTTTTATATTTTCTGTAACTTCTACCTTGTGACAAATAAAGTTCCACTGAGTCAATTGTATGTATTACTGATCACAGGATTTGCTTAATCTGTTTGTTTAAATTGATGCAAATGTTTTTAATTTTATTGGGTACAACTTCAGAAGAGTGACTTTGATACAACACGTATGTCACTTGAGCCAGTTAGTGAGGGAGGTCGTGGTGGTCAGCTTAATAATTAGGGAGTTTGGTCTCAGGTGGACACACAGGTGACATCACCGAGTGGAGGTGAGACTTGTGCTGGTATTTCTTAAGAGGGCAGCATTTCATGTGTGAAGTGATTACTGTGCTGTGAGAAAGACACCCACAGTGTGGACTGACTGAGGAGGAAGTAGAGGTAAACATTTCAGATGGTGGTGGTTTTTAAATTGATTTTATGATCTTGAGTTTACTTTGTTTTGGGGGGTAGATCTTGCTGATTGAGATCAAAAGCTGGTGCTGTGATCGTCTCAATGAGTACTGAAGAGGTAAATCTTAGCCCTACTTAATAATTAATCCACAAATCGATTAGCGAAAATCAATATTTTTTTATTTTATGTTTAACAGTGGCTGTTGTTGGCCTCTGTTTCCTGAAATTGTGATTATTTATTGAATTAATGTATTTACCAGCTTTCTGCTGGTCAGTTGAAGGTGGCATTTGGAGTTGTAAATCAACCTGCACCACTTTCTCCCTAATCTTTGTCAAATTAGCTTGGACTGTAGGAATACACGGTAAATAATCAAAATGTAGAGTAGGAGGTGGCGACTGTGTGACTGGATGATGTGAAGAAGAAAATGGACTTGAAAACGTGAAGAGAACTGGAGACACACACACTGATGACTGAATAGAAAAGACACACGGGCAGCCACATGGGGATTGACTCGAGTAAAGTTTGGTGCTGGGCTGGAGGTCGTGCTGCTCGCCCCTCACTTAAATCGTGCGCAGTAACTCTGAATTGAGCGAATGAGAACTTACACATCCATAAAACGTTATCTCCAAACACTGAGCACTCATCTTTGTTTGTAAGTCCGTGTTCAAATTCTTAATGTGAATACTTTTCAGCGAAACATCACACTTTCAAATAACCTTACAGTTTTTATATAACTTAATATGAATCTATGAATCAATTTACACTTATCACCATACTTTAATAATTGTTGTAATGTTAATTTACCCATTCTTAGAGATTTAAAATGTTGAACTTGATGAATTTTACACGCCACACACCCTAATAATACACACTCTACAGTCTCTAGCTGATTATGTGATCTACACACTCCAGACTGGTGCTTCCTTGTCTTGAACTGTGTATAATTTAACCAAAAATGCCCAATCCCGATGCGTGTTAATATTATTTCTTCTCTTCTTGTTCTTCCCTCTTTTCCTATGAATCTCACTCTGCTTTCTACTCTGTACATATGCCTTCCCTTACTGTCAGTGTCTCAAATGATTTGCCACATCTCATCGATTTTTATTCGCATCAGTCTAACTTCTGATTTACAGAATGTTAATTCTAATTTAATAATAGAAGATGTTTAGCTGCTTTTATTGCCAAATCATCAACAATTTTGTTTCCTTTGACTCCTTTTTGTGCTGGGACCATAAAAAACTAGCATATCAACTCAAATGCTCTAATTGATATAAAATTTGATGTACTGTGGCAAACCAGTTTGAAATCGCTCTGCTATACAGTTTAAGCAAAAGAAGATTAGGAGGTGACACAATTGAAGTGTTTAAAATTATGAAGGGAATTAGTCCAGTGGATCAAGACGGTTATTTTAAAATGAGTTCATCAAGAACACGGGGACATAGATGGAAACTTGTTAAGTGTAAATTTCGCATAAACATTAGGAAGTTTTTCTTTACACAAAGAACGATAGACACTTGGAATAAGCTACCAAGTAGTGTGGAAGACAGTAAGATGTTGGGGACTTTCAAAACTCGACTTGATGTTATTTTTGAAGAAATAAGTGGACAGGACTGGCGCTTTGTTGGGCTGAATGGCCTTTTCTCGTCTAGAGTGTTCTAATGTTCTGCAAAGCAAATTTCAAAAATGTCCACCAGCAGCACATCAGAAAGGCTAAGAGACACTGCACAGATCAGTCACCGGTACACAGACACACACACGGGAGACTCCAAGGTGAGCACTGTTAGTATTCATTGATCCAATCTCTGTAGCTGAAATACTGTACTGTGTATGTAAAGTGTAATGTGACTAAAAGTATGTGCTGCACAACTAAATACAGCTGTCATTCAACATGAGACAGCACCTGGACATCACTTTACATGCCTTGTGGTGAAAAGAAAACCTGGCGAGTTTTACGGAGGTTGACATTAAAGGTTCACTTGAGAGCTAAAGCTAAAGAGCAGTGCAGATTAACACAGCTCTCTATGTGAATACAAGGTGGTGCAACTCTGGATATGTAAAAGTCAAAATCTCCACTTGCTGCAGGGACAGCAAACTGTTGGTCGTAAGTCTGCATCCCTATTAGCCCAGAGAGTTTGGACACATCATTGTTGTTATTGTTTACATCCCTCCTCGAACGTACATGGAGATATCGAGTGATATCATCCATTCCGATGTGGCTAAATTACAAACATAACACTCCGAGGCGTTTGAGCTAATCTCTGGAGATTTAACCATGTGACGCTGGACAAAACATTACCTGCCTTCTCCCTGTATGTGGATTGTAAAACCTGAGGAAATAGGACTATTGACCTACTGTATGCAAATGTTAAAGACGCATACAGAGCCACCCCGCTGCCTGCGCTTGGGAAAGCAGATCATAACCTGGTCCTGCTTCAGCCTCACTACAAACCAAGAGTGAGGGAGCTACCTACAACCATAGGCTCATTCAGGTAGTGATCCCCTGAGGCAGAGCAGGCTCTGAGAGAATGCTTTGGAATTATGGACTGGGATATTCTGCAGGGATCACATAGTGAGAACATTGAGGAGGATGTTGACTGCACTACTGACTACATCAACTTCTGTATGGACATTGTAGTTATAGTAAGAAAAGTATGCTGCTATGCTAACAACAAGCCATGGATTACAAGTGACATTAAGGGCCTTTTGAACCAGAAGAAAAGGGCTTTTAAAGGCGGTGATCAGCATGACCTCAAGCATGTGCAGAAGGAACTCCGAGTCCAGCTCAGAGCGACGAAGGAGCAGTACAGGAGAAAGCTGGAGTAGAAGTTGCAGAAAAACAGCATGAAGTGTGGGATGGGATGAAGATCATCACTGGCTGCAGCTCGAAACAGGGTGCCACCATCGAGAGAGACATGGATAGAGCAAATCAGATGAACAACTTCTTTCACAGGTTTGACCACCATAACTCACTCACTCAGAGTACTGCACCCTCCACCCATCCTTTCTACTGATACCAGCATAGGAGAGAGTTTCCCCCCACCCACAATTACAGCAGCCCAGGTAAGCAGAGAGATGAGTAAGCAATGGGTCCAGATGGAGTATCGCCACAACTGCTGAAGGCATGTGTGTTGGAGCTGGAGAGTCCTCTACAGCGCATCTTTATCTTGAGCCTGGAACAGGGGACAGTCCTGAGGCTTTGTAAAACATCTTGCATCACCCCAGTCCCAAAGGTATCATGTCCTGCTGAGCTGAATGACTTCTGGCCTGTCGCTGTGACGTCACGTGATGAAGACCATGGAGCAGCTGCTGCTTCACCACCTGAGGCCACAGGTCCGCCATGCCCTCGACCCACTGCAGTTCGCATACCAGGAGAAGGTGGGAGCGGAGGATGCCATCATCTACATGCTACACCGATTCCTCTCCCACTTGGACAGAGGTAGTGGTGCTGTAAGAATTATGTTTCTGGATTTCTCTAGCGCCTTCAACACCATCCAACCTCTGCTCCTCAGGGACAAGTTGACAGAGATGAGAGTAGAGTCATACCTGGTGGCATGGATCGTGGACTATCTTACAGACAGACCTCAGTATGTGCGCCTCAGGAACTGCAGGTCTGACATTGTGGTCAGCAGCACAGGAGCGCCGCAAGGGACTGTAATTTCTCCAGTCCTGTTAAGCCTATATACATCAGACTTCCAATACAACTCGGAGTCCGGCCACATGCAAAAGTTCGAAGACGACACTGCTATCGTGGGCTGCATCAGGAGTGGGCAAGAGGAAGAGTATAGGAACCTAATCAAGGACTTTGTTAAATGATGCTACTCAAGCCACCTACAACTGAACACCAGCAAAACCAAGTAACTGGTGGTGGATTTTAGGAGGCCCAGGCCCCACCTGGACCACGTGATCATCAGAGGTGACTGTGTGCAGAAGGTGCAGACCTATAAATACCTGGGAGTGCAGCTGGATGACAAATTGGACTGGATTGCCAATACTGATGCTCTGTGCAAGAGAGGACAGAGCCGACTATACTTCCTTAGATGGCTGGTGTCCTTCAACATCTGCAATAAGACGCTCAAATGTTCTATCAGACGGTTGTGGTGAGCGCCCTCTTCTACGTGGTGGTGTGCTGGGGAGGCAGCATGGACGCCAGGACAAACTGGTGAGGAAGGCAGGCTCTATTGTAGGCACGGAGCTGGACAGTTTGACATCTGTGGTAGAGCGACGGGCACTGAGCAGGATCCTGTCAATCATGAAGAATCCACTGCATCCACTGAGCAGGATCATCTCCAGACAGAGGAGCAGCTTCAGCGTCCTGCTCCACTGACAAAATGAGGAGATCGTTCCTCACCCACACTATGCGATTCTTCATTTCCACCCGGTGGGGTGGGGTTTGAGGGTGGGCACAAACGCAAACATTATACAAAGTTATTGTCTGTTATACCTGCATTTTTATCACTCTTTAATTTAATATTGTTTTTTGTCAGTATGCGCCTGCTGGAGTATGTGAAATTCCCCTTGGGGATTTATAAAGTATCTATCTATCAATCTATATATCTGGACTTGCTTTAAAAGCCTCTGACTGTCAGTAACATCCCTCCCTCGTGAACACATCTTCAAGGTCAGAATAGGCGATCAGTAAAAGTCGTCTTATTCACAGCACAGTATAATAACAAAACATTTCCTTAAATAAAAATGATGGTTCTCCTGTCTCTACCATTCCTAATCAATTTTCCTGTTACTTGAGCACAATCCCAGCCACCAACACAATTACTGTGTACCCCCCCCCCCGCCTCAAACAATCAATTAAAGAACAAATTCAAAGTGATTACTTTAATATTTAATCATTTAAACCCATCAACCTGCAATAAATAGCCATAGCAACAATTGAAAATGTCAGTCAAACGTTTTGATTTGTTACTCATGTGAAACAAGAGGCGTTTACTTTTGATAAATCTTTACAAATCAATGAAAACAGGCAAAGGGATGGGGGGGTGGGGTATTTATGAGAAGAGAGCATTATAGTGAGGGAGGAGTCGTGACACGTAATACTAAAGCTCTTCTTTGCAGTATTAAGGATTCTACTAGTCAGCAATTATAAGAGGTATAATGTAGAGTTGTGTGTCTTGACCCTAATTATTATTCAGACACAATCATTTAAAAAGTACTGATGACCTACAAACATTCATTTCGCCTGACATTTCCTTCATGCAAATGAAGCTCAATGGATAAGGATTTGAAACGTCAAGTGGACAAGCGCAGTGGAAATTAGCACCTCGTGGTTTGAAGCACTGAGCAGACATGCAGTTAAAAGGACGCTTTATGAAGCTGCAACCGTGAGTAGTTGTAGACACTAATGACACTGGTGTCATTATAAATGAGGGCTGGCCTTGGTACGACAGGCTGGTGTAAGAAATACAAGTGAGAAAATGCAAACGACAGTAGACACGATCAGATGTCTGGCCATGGGAGGTGCTGCTATTAACTCCGCAGTTGGTATACCTTTGCTTCTGTAAACTCTCCTTTCCAAATATCGAAGTAAGGATTAACTTCAAATGTAATCTGTATTTAGAAAGTATTTTAATTCATTTTGCTGTGGTTTGGAAACTACAGTGACCAGATTTTTCTGGGGGCAACCTGGCACACCAGGTGGGGGGCCAGAGCCCCCCAGAAGCCAGATAGACTTTAATAATGGAAATGCCTATTTTCTTGTTTCCTGCATCTTATTCTGTACGAGTTTCTTCCATTTGAAACAATCATTTTATTAAACACAAACATATACCCATTTTCAAAGTAGGGTTCTATACCATTGAATGCTATTTTTTGTGAAGTTACAGGCTAGATCTT